>NW_024412376.1:104826236-104857659 GCF_014898765.1 Herpailurus yagouaroundi
AAAGAAAAGAAAAGAAAAGAAAAGAAAAGAAAAGAAAAGAAAAGAAAAGAAAGACCCTATATAATCATAAAGCATAAAACAGAACAAGAAGATATAACAACTGTAAATATTTATGCAACAAGCACCCAATACATAAAGCAGATAATAAGAAACATAAAGGGAGTAATCAATAGCAATAATAACAGTAGGGGACTTTAAAACCCACTTACATCAATGGATATCATCCAAACAGAACATCAACAAGGAAACCATGGTTTTGAAAGACACATTGGACAAGATGGGTCTAACAGATATATTCAGAACATGGTACATTCTACAGAATAGGTCACATATTAGGCCACAAAAGCAAGTCTCAACAAATTCAAAAAGATCAAAGTCATACCATGTATCTTTTCTGACTGCAACACTATTAAACTAGAAATCAAGAAAAAATCTGGAAAAAACACTAATACATGAAGGCTAAATAACATGCTACTAAACAATGAATGGGTCAACCAAGAAATCAAAGAGGAAGTCAAAGAATACATGCAAGCAAATGGAAATGAAAACACAGTGGTCCAAAATTTCTGGGAGGCAGCAAAAACTGTTCTAAGAGGACAGCTTATAGCAATACAAGTCTATCTCAAGAAGCAAGAAAAATCTCAAATCAAGAACCTAACCATATACCTAAAGGAGCTAAAGAAAGAGGAACAAGCAAAATCCCAAAACAGCAAAAGGAATAAAATAATGAAGATTAGAGCAGAAATATATAGAAAAAACAAAACAAAACAATAGATCAATGAAACAAGGAGGTAGTTCTCTGAAAGATCAACAAAACCAATAAACCTGGAGCCAGACTCATCAGAGAGAGAGAAGACTCAAATAACCAAAATGAGAAATGAAAGAGGAGAAATGACAACTGATACCACAGAAATACAAAGGATTATAAGAGAGCATTATGAAAAATCATATACCAACAAATTGGACAACCTAGAAAAATGGGTAAATTCCTAAAAATATATAATATACCAAAACTGAAGTAGAAAGAAACAGAAAATAAACAGATCGATTACTGGCTATGAAATTGAATCAGTAATCAAAATTCCAACCAACCAACAAACAAAAGTCCAGGACCTGGTGGCCTCACAGATAAATTCTATCAAACACTTAAAAAAGAGTTACCTAATTTTCCCAAACTATTCCAAAAAATTGAAAAGGAAGGAAAGCTTCCAAATTCATTCTATGAGGCCAGCATTACCCTGATGTTGAAATGAGATAAAGGCACTAACAAGAAAGGGAACTAAAGGTTAATGTCCCTGATGAATATAGATGTAAAAATCTTCAATAAAACATTAGTAAAATGAATCCAACAATACATTAAAAAACTCATTTACCACGATCAAGTGGGCTTTATTCCTGTGATGCAGGGTAGTTCAATATTCTCAAATCAATCAACATGTATATCACATCAATAAGGGATAAAAAACATAGTATCATTTCAACAGACGCAGAAAAAGCAACAAAGTACAATATCCTTTCAAGATAAAAACCCTCCACAAAATAGGTTTAGAGGGAACATACCTCAACATAATAAATGTCATGTATGAAAAACCCATAGCTAACATCATCCTCAATGGGGAAAAACTGAGAGCTTTTCCCCTAAGGTCAGGAAAACGACAAAGATGTCTACTCTCACCACTTTTATTCAACATAGTACTGGAAGTCCTGGTCACAGAAATCAGACAACAATAAGAAATAAAAGGATCCAAATCAGTAAGGAAGAAGTCAAACTTTCACTATTTGCAGATGATATGACACTTTATACAGAAAAGCCAAAAGACTCCTCTAAAAATCTACTATAACTGATAAATGAATTCAGTAAGCTCACAGGACACAAAATCAATATACAGAAATCCACTGCATGTCTATACATTAATAATGAAGTAGCAAAAAGAGAAATTAAGAAAGCAGTCCCATTTACAACTGCAACAAAAATAATAAAATACATAGGAATAAATTTAAACAAAGAGGTGAAAGACCTATACTCTAAAAACTATAGAACACTGATGAAAGAAACTGAAGAGGACACAAATGGAAATATATTCCATGCTCATGTACTGAAGAACAAATGTTGTTAATATGTCCATACTACCAAAAGCGACCTACAGACTTAATGCAATCCCTATCAAAATACCAACAGCATTTTTCACAGAACTAGAATAAATAATCCTAAAATTTGGATGGAACCACAAAAGACCATGAATAGCCAAAGCAATCTTGAAAAAGAAAAACAAAACTGAATGTATGACAAAGCAAGATTTCAAAATATACTACAAATCTTCAATCAAAACAGTGTGGTACTGGAGTATCCGACTCTTGATAGCGGGTTCGTGAGTTCAAGCCTCACGTTGGGCATGGAAGCCTACTTAAAAAATAATAAAAGGGCACCTGGGTGGCTCAGTCAGTTGAGCATCCAACTCTTGATTTCAGCTGAGGTCATGATTCCAGGGTCATGGGATCGAGCCCCACATTGGACTCTGCACTGAGCATAGAGCCTGCTTGGGATTCTCTCTCTCCCCCTCTGCCCCTCTCCTTCTCACTCAAATAAAATTAAAAAAAAAAAAAAAGAAAAGAAATATTATTCAGCCATAAAGAATGAAATCTTGGGGCGCCTGGGTGGCTCAGCTGATTAAGCGTCTGACTTCAGCTCAGGTCATGATCTCGCGGTCCGTGAGTTCCAGCCCCGCATCAGGCTCTGTGCTAACCGCTCAGAGCCTGGAGCCTGTTTCAGATTCTGTGTCTCCCTCTCTCTGACCCTGCCCCGTTCATGCTCTGTCTCTCTCTGTCTCAAAAATAAATAAACATTTTAAAAAGTTTAAAAAAAAAATGAAATCTTGGGGCGCCTGGGTGGCTCAGTCAGTTAGCGTCCGACTTCGGCTCAGGTCATGATCTCGCAGTCCGTGGGTTCGAGCCCCACGTCGGGCTCTGTGCTGACAGCTCAGAGCCTGGAGCCTGTTTCAGATTCTGTGTCTCCCTCTTTCTCTGACCCTCCCCTGTTCATGCTCTCTCTCTGTCTCAAAAATAAATAAATGTTAAAAAAAAATTAAAAAAAAAAAAAAAGAATGAAATCTTGCCATTTGCAACATAGATGGATTTAGAAATTATAATGGCGGGGTGCCTGAGTGACTTAGTCAGTTAGGCAGCAGACTCTTGATTTCGTCTCAGGTCATGATCTCACAGTTTGTGAGACCATGCCCCACATGGAGCTCACACTGCTAGTGCATGGAGCCTGCTAAAAAAGTAAAAAAAAAAAAATTATAATGGTATGTGAAGTCAGTCAGTCAGAAAAAGACTAATAACATAGGATTTCACCCACATGTGGAATTCAAGAAACAAAACAAAGAGATAAACCAAAAAAAACCACACAAAAAAACAAAACAAAACAAAACAAAACAAAACAAAACAAAACAAAAAAAACCAGACTTAACTATAGAGAAGAAACTGATGGTTACCAGAGGGGAGGTGGGTAGGAGGATAGGTGATACAGGTGAACGGGAGGGATTAAAGAGAACACTTACCATGATGAGCACTGAGCAGTATACAGAATTGCTGACTTACTATATCATACAACTGAAACTAATATAACACCGTATGTCAACTATATTGGAATTTAAATAGATCATCATTATCATCATAACATTTTTATAATGGCAAAACTGCAGAAACAAACCCAAACATTTACCTACAGTAGAACAGATAAATTATGGTATATTCCTATAATGGAAAGCTAGAGAAGTATAAAAATGACTATATTGGGGCGCCTGGGTGGCGCAGTCGGTTAAGCGTCCGACTTCAGCCAGGTCACGATCTCGCGGTCCGTGAGTTCGAGCCCCGCGTCAGGCTCTGGGCTGATGGCTCGGAGCCTGGAGCCTGTTTCCGATTCTGTGTCTCCCTCTCTCTCTGCCCCTCCCCCGTTCATGCTCTGTCTCTCTCTGTCCCAAAAATAAATAAACGTTGAAAAAAAAAATGACTATATTATATGGATGAATTTCACAAACATAATTTTGAGCAAGAAAAGTAATTGGCAGGGGCACCTGAGTGGCTCAGTGGGTTAAGCATCTCACTTCAGCTCAGGTCATGATCGCTCACTTTGTGAGTTTGAGCCCCACGTGGGGCTCTGTGCTGACAGCCCAGAGCCTGGAGCCTGCTTCAGATTGTGTCTTCTCTCTCTGTCCCTCCCCTACTCGCCATCTGTCTCTCTCTCTCAAAAATAAACAAACATTAAAAAAAATTTTATTTATTATTTTTTATTATTTTTTTTTCTTCTTTTCAACGTTTTTATTTATTTTTGGGACAGAGAGAGACAGAGCATGAACGGGGGAGGGGCAGAAAGAGAGAGAGACCCAGAATCGGAAACAGGCTACAGGCTCCAGGCTCCGAGCCATCAGCCCAGAGCCTGACGCGGGGCTCGAACTCACGGACGGCGAGATCGTGACCTGGCTGAAGTCGGACGCTTAACTGACTGCGCCACCCAGGCGCCCCCCCAAAAAAAAATTTTTTTTTTTAAATCACACATGGTAGGAGTGCCTGAGTGGCTCAGTCAGTTGAGTGGCCGACTTCAGCTCAGATCACCATCTCGCAGTTCGTGAATTCAAACCCCACATCAGGCTCACTGCTGTCAGCGTGGCAGCTGCTTTGGATCCTCTGTCCAAGACTACACGCACTCACTCTCTCTCAAAAATAAATGCTAAAAATATCACACATGGTAAACGAAGGAACAGCAATTATCCATTCAAGGTTTGGCAAACACTTCCAAATAATAATTCTAATTGTACTAAACAAGAAGCCAATAACCTTGGCAAGATCCGCAAAATAATAATTCTCTTGAATATAATAATTCCAACCTACTATAAAACAATCTACCACCATTATTTGGAATCCCAAGTCAGGACAACCAGAGATTAACTTTTCAACAGAAATCTATGAAACTGTGATGGACTAATAAAAAACAAATTGCAAAAATACCACTACGTTGACCCTTGAACAACACAAGTTTAAACTACGTGCATCCACTTATATGCAGATTTTTAATAAATACAGTATAGCACTGTAAATGTATTTTCGCTTCCTCATGATTTTCTTAATAACTTTTCCAGCTTACTTTATTGTAATAATACAATATATAATACATATAACATACAAAATACGTGTTAATCAACTGTTATCAGTAAGACTTCCAGTCAACATTAGGCTATTAGCAGTTCCATTTTTGAGTTAGGGGGAAGCGAGGGAGAGGGGGGGAGAGGGTGTGTGACAGTTACCATGGTCTGTCCCTGTTCCACTAGCTGGGGGTAGACTCAATAAAGAAAGAAACTAAAAAAAATAAGAAACTAAAAAAAGTTATATGCATATTAGCAACTGCATGGGAATGGGGGGGCGGGCACACTCCTAATCCCTACACTGTTCAAGGGTCAGCTATATTTAAATAGCACTGTTAGATCATCATATCTGTGTTTTTAATCCCTCTGTAGTCAATTTGTCTATGTGTATTATTACATGCCATTAACACATTTCTTCTCCCCTCACTCTTAGCAGAGAATCTTGCTTGCTACTTCAGAGAAAATAGAATTATCTCAACTACTTATGAACCTACCTGAATCTGTACTCTCAAGTCACTCCCACACCCACCCCTTGGAAAAGAGAAATTATTCCCTCTCCTTTGCTAGTTTATTCTTTTTTTTTTTTTTTAAACATTTATTTATCTTCAGAGAGAGAGAATCTCAAGCAGGCTCCACACTATCAGTGCAGAACCCAACGTGGTGCTTGAATCATGAACAGTGAGATCATGACCTGAGCCAAAATCAAAAGTAGGCTTAACCAACAGACACCCAGGCACCCCTCCTTTGCCAGTTTATTCTTATACCTGAAACTGAAAGGTTAGAGTTTTGTAATCCTCAGTTTCCCTAGGAGATCTTATCCATCTAGTCTTTGCCTTCCCACTACACCCACCACACTCTGGGCCACCGTCATCTACCATATGGATTACTGCAACAAATTCAAAACTATTCTATCTTCTACCCTTGGTCTTCTCTATTTCTTTTCTACCTACCAGTAAGATGGATCATTTAAAAGTGAAAATATCATGATATCCCTAAAATGCTTGGATGACTTGATCATTGAATAAAGTAAATTCCTAACAAGGTCCTCCATGAGCTACTTCTAACCTACTGTGATCTTCATCTAACAGGACTCTCTTTCATACTTGCCATACTTCAAATACACCGGCCTCCTTTCAGTTTCTAAGACACACCCTGTTTTTTAACCACTTTAGTATTTTCAAATATAAAATTAATCTTCCCTCCATCTGTAACATTCTCCCCTACGCCCCCCCATTCCCTTTCCATAGCTAATTCCTAAATATCCTATGATCTTTGAGGGATATTTCAGGGACTCTATTAAACTACTACTTCAGAAAAGTCTTCCCTGAAGATTCAGAATAGGCTAGGCCTCCTCACATACACTCCTATAGCACCTTGTACTTTCCCCTCACATCACTTAGGACAATTGTAATTAAAGAAAATAGCCAATTAATGTCTGCTCCTCATAAATGATAAGCATCATGGGGAGGGAACGTGTATAGTTTATCCACCATTTCTGTCCCTATCACATAGCACAGTGTTTGTTTAAACACACACACACACACACACACACACACACACACACACACACATTAAACATCTGTTGAATAAAGGAAGTAAATTCGAACAAATGAAAGCACAAAGTGGATTTAAATTACTTTAAATATTATTCATTACAACACATGGAAGAGGGGTGGCATTTTGTTGAAGATCCATTGATTTTTTTCATTTATTCAACAATGAATATGCCAACAAAACATGTGCTAGTACTGCTTTAAGCATTTAGTGAACAAACCAAACAAAAATCCCTGTCCTTATGGAGCTTACATCCTAGCGGGGGGAGATAACACTATTAAACACAAAATGGTAGTGATGGAGAAGGGGAAACCCAGTGGGTAAAAGTGACTGAGTCAAGAGGACAGTGGGTTGCAACTTTAAGTTAAAGTAGGCCTCATCAAAAAGGTGACATGTGAGCAAAGACTTGAAAGAAATGAGAAAATTACTCATACAAGTATCTAGAAAAAGTGTTTGAGACTCACCCCAGCTGGGAGAAAAAGTTCTCCCAAGGCAGAAATGTTCTTGGGTTGATGAGGGAACAAGGAAGCTAGTGTGGCTAGAGCACAATGAGTGAGGGAACAGGGTAACTGTGAACAGGTCAGAGGGTAAGCTGGGTAAATGGGGGTGGGACTAAGCAGGAACAAGATGATGTGGAATACCCTTGGGCAGTGCTATCCAATGGAAGTATAATGTAAACTACATGTATAATTTTAAATTTTCCAGTAGCCACAATAAAAAAGGTAAAAAAGAAACCAGTGAAATAAAAATTAACATATTTTATTACAGCTAATACCACAAAATATTATTTGAACATGTTATCAGTATAAAAATTTCAGGTGTTCTACTGTTTTTGGTACTAAGTCCTCAAAATCTAATGTGTATTTGACACACT
Source organism: Herpailurus yagouaroundi (assembly GCF_014898765.1). Classification (NCBI taxonomy): domain Eukaryota; kingdom Metazoa; phylum Chordata; class Mammalia; order Carnivora; family Felidae; genus Herpailurus; species Herpailurus yagouaroundi. The sequence goes on from NW_024412376.1 coordinate 104,833,803, forward strand.
CAATTCAAATTAGCTATGTCTGAAGTGCTTAATAGTGGATAACAACATGGACAGAACAACTGCAGGCCATTCTAAGGACTTTAGATTTAGAAAAATGGGGAGACTTTCAGAATTTTGAGCATAAGAGTAAGTTATAGGACCGATTTCACTACTTGTTGAGAATATAGAGAAATCCAGGTGAGGAATGGTAACAGCAACTCTAGTTTCTATAGAGTTGTGAGAAGTTAGATTTTGGATTTTATTTCGAGGGTAAAATCAACAAGATTTGTCAACTATTTACTTAACGTGAAGTATGGGGAAAAGGGGGAGTTGAGGATATTCTGAGGTTTGGGCCCAGACAACTGAAACATTGAAGTTATCATCAAATGACATGAGAAAGACCACAGAATATGAAGAGCTTGATTTTAGACAAGTGTTAAGTGCTAATAAGATATACAAGTGGAGATCTAGAACTGGCAGATAAGTTTAAGAATCTAAAGTTCAGGAGATGTCCCAACTGTAGATATAAATTTGAGAACCATTAGATATGGACAACAAACATAAGTTTGAGAGCCATTAAGATATAGACAATAGTCAAAGCCAGGAGACTTAAATGAGATCACCCAAGGAGTGAAGAATTTATATACAAAAGACATGAAGATGAAAGATGGGATCTTGGCCCCTGAGACATCCCAAGGTAAGAGGAGGAGGAACCAGCAACGTAATGTGAGAAATGACAGTGAGATAAAATTAAAAAAAAAAAAAAATTATGAGAGCAAGGAATTTTAGAAGACAAGAGAAGAAAATGTGACAAGCAGAGAATAACTTTTAGTTCTCTTTTTGGTTTGTCTAATGTAATGTTATTTCTGTCATACACAAAGATAATGTTATTAGTCTCTTTTGCTCACTTAGTAATCAGGCGCTGTGATCTCTTGCCACCACTCTTTTAAGCAACAACTATCCCAAATAGAGAATGCTGGTCTTGACACTAAACGTTCAAGAAGCTCAAAGAAAAACATAGGAGGCAGTTAAAAAAAAAAAAAAATCACTGGCCTATGAGTGAAGCTTCAGTTCTTCCTCCAGCTACTGACTAGTTATATGAACTGCGACATACCTTAACAGGATGTTTCTTCCTCTGTAAAATGCGTGTGATGCTGGGGGCTGCCTCCACTTAAAGAGCTACCTTAATTAAGTAACAAAAAGTATCAGTGCCTCAAAAACACAAAACAAAAATTAAAAGGCACTGTACAAAAAAAAAAAAAAAAAAAAGCATTGTACCAAAAATGGGCTGTCCTCCTAGACAATTGGAGCTTCCTAAGTGCTGAAAAGATCTGCTACCAAGAAGTACTACACAATTAGTCTCCAAATGATAAATGTTGATGCAAATTAGGCAAGGTCTAGACGTTAAAGAATTGCCTGCAACAACGTACTCCCAAAAGCACCCACGGGTATTTTGTAAAGTGTTCAAATTTACAGATGTAGGTCACTCAAATATACCACCTCTTCCATACCAGAACTCACTTCTCTTAATCAAATTCCTTTCCCGCGCAGCCCACACCCCCAGTAACGCAGACAGAACCGTGTCTTGGCCTCCGTCCCTACGGGTGACTGCCGGGGGCGGGGGGGCGGGGGCAGTGTGCATCCCTCCCCCCACCCCCCACTCCACCCCTAAGGTGGACGGCTCCAGAAAGGAGTGAAACCTCTGATAAGGTCGCTTTTAAGTAGCAATAACCCTCTGGAGGACTTAGAACCCCAAAACAGCAGGCAACTTTTCGAGCCCCAGTGCAGACCCCTGCTTAGGAGAGTCCGGCTTACAACTGGAGTCTCCATGCCAGAGCTATTTTCCCCCTAAGCGCAGACAACTGCTTGCTTTACCTCTACCGAGGTATCTTATGGTCGCCGCCATGTCGACGATTCCGGATTGTGTTGACGAAATGGGTCCTACGCTTCAACTTGGAAGAAACTTAAAAAGGGTTCCTCTCCGGAATTGGCAGAGGGGGAAGGATTAGAAAGAGCAAGAGGAAAAGGGGCGGGAACCTAAACAGGCTCTCAAGCCTGCAGGGAAGGGCGAACAACGCCTGTGCCCCGTGGCGGTGTTACACTCAGTCTCCCGTGCTAGTCTTCCGTGCTAGGACCCTATGTTTCGTGGTTCCGGTAAGGCAACTTAAACTATCTTCAGAGAAATCTCCTCGTGGAAAATACGGTCCTGTTGGCATTGCCCTGTTTTATTTCTTTTTTTCCTCTTTGATTCTGCATATGAACTCAGAACGATAATTTTAATATATTGTGAGAATACCCAAGAAAGCATGAAAAACAAAATCTGAAGAATCTCACCAGCTTCCATCGCTCCATATCCAGCCTGAAAAAACTTTAAAATTCGCCGGCTTTTCCACTACCACCCAAGGCGGGTGTCCCACTCACTTTCTTTTTATCTCAACCCAAGATCAGCGTGGTTCTAAATTAATCTTAATCTAAGTTAGAATCAATTGAATAATACTTGAAAATTTTGTATAACACTTCTAGTTTTAAAATGGCAGGTTTGAGACCTACGCACTGGTTATTATGACTGAAAAAAAAAAATCAGTATCCTTTCCATTACGTCACAGCTGTTGGCGGTGTCGTTTAATCTAAAATGAATTTGATCAGATTATATCACTTCCCAGTTTAATTTAAAACCCTCCAGTAACTCTCTATCCCTACACACACACACAGACACACACACAGACACACACACTCTCTCTCACACTCACACACTGGAGCTCCCCTCTGGTCTTTGTTATCTCCCCAGCCTCAAATAGCTGCCAACATCCTTCTTCCGCCCAAACACACATATACACGCACACTTCATTCCCCCCTCTCTTTAGAATGAATATTTTGCACCAGCTCCCTAAATAACTTTTTAAACATTTTGGCTCAAGCTTTACTCACTGATGAAGGCTCCCTCCTCCCTGAGTTATGGCCACCTCTTCCTGGTTTTGAACACTACCCAGGCATATCTGCTTATATTTGTTGAAACAGTTTAATTGAGGGGTTCCTGGGTGTCTCAATCAGTTGAGTGCCCGACTTTGGCTCAGGTCATGATTGCATGGTTCATGGGTTCAAGCCCCACATTGGGCTTTGTGGTGACAGCACAGAGCCTATTTCAGAATCTCTGTCTATCTCTCTCTCTCTCTCTCTCTCTCTCTCTCTCTTTCACTGTCTCAAAAATAAACATCAAAAAAATAAAGTTTTATTGATATATATTTAATATACCATGCAATTCACCAATCTAAATTGTACAATTCAATGGTTTTTAGTAACCATCACTACAATATATCTTTTGCCACCAATCTGAGCTTTTTGTGGGCAGAAATCATATCTTATTCATTTTTATAACTTCAATGCATTACAGTACTGTGAGAAGTGAGATGATTCATTTTCAGAAATACCAAATAAAAACTGTGCTGTCTAGTTAACAATAGGTTTACAACATATTGGAAATATGTACAACCCCTTCCCCCAACAATGGAGTCCCAAACCCTTAGACCCTTCACTTCCTCTCCATATCTTGAGCTTTGCAATGAGCATGCACTGAAGAACTGAAGTCTGTGTCACTTCAAGGAATGTACATTTGTTCCAATCAGACTTCTTGTTGCCTTACATGGGCATAGACAACTTCTGGGTAAGGCTGTAACCTCTGGAATACTCAGCCAATGAAGAATCAGGGGAGGGACTTGCTTGCTAGGAGGTAAATTGTCTGCTGTCACTGCCTGGAGTGTGCCTGTCCATCAGACACCTGCTCTTGCAAGAATGTTGATTAAAGCCTTGCTTCACTGTGCTCTGAGGCTCTGCATCCCTCCTTTGACTGGGTCAGTGGGTTTATTTCTCACAAGTATCTGGCACATAAGAAGCCATCAATAAATGTTTGATAGTAAATGAATATATACCTGCATGAATGAGTGACTCCATTAGAATGGCAAGCCTGCAAAATTAACTTGCTTCCATGAAGCTGCCCACAAGAAGTTGGACTGAATCAAAGTAAGAATTTTCATGCTTTATTTCATATTTATATATTGTACCCATCTACATGAAGGATAAGATTTCTAATTTATTTCCCTGTCTTATTAATACCTAAGCAGTTACTTCAAAGGTTCCACACCCATTTATGACTGTTACATACACACACACAAAAATTCAGGGGCTCCTGAGTGTCTCAGTTGGTTAAGTGTCCAACTCTTGATTTGACTCAGGTCATGATCTCATGGTTCATGGGTTTGAGCCCTGCAGTGCATCGGGCAGTGCAGAGCCTGCTTGGGATTCTCTCTCCCTCTGTCTCTGCCCCTGCCCAGCCTGTGATCTCTCTCTTTGAAAAAAATTCCAAGAACTTGAATCTACTTTTATAACTTCCTTCCCTTTCTCCCTGCTTCTTTTCTTTTCTCCTTTCTTTTCACAAATATGCTACTATTTGCCATGTGACAAGTAGTGTGCTTGGTTATGCACAGATGTGGCAAAAAAACCCAACACAGCCGTTAATCCCATGATCCTTAAAAATTAATTTTTTAATGTTTATTTTTGAGAGAGAGCATGAGCAGGAGAGGGGCAGATTGAGAGGGGGACAGAGGATCCGAAGCGGGCTCTCCACTAACATCAGTGAGCCAGATGTGGGACTCAAACGCACAAACCATGAGGTCATGACCTGAGCTAAAGTTAGATACTCAACTGACTGAGCCACCCAGGCAACCCCAGAATTAATTTCATTTGAGGATAAGTTTAAGGGTTTGGGCAAGTTCACCAAATCCATTTCCAGACAAAAACACTTAGATTAAAAATGCTTTTCCTTAGCCTCTACAATTCCCCTTTTCCATAACTAAGATCAGTTGGCCTCCATCCGTGCACATCTTTATGTCTCCTGTTATAACAAGATAATTTAAACACTCAATATTGGGACTCAGAGTAACATGTAGTATGCTTGTAGTAGTAGCCTTATTAAAGCTGTGTCCTGTAGAAGTGAAACTTATCTAACTGCCCACTTTGACCATCAGAACTTGATGGCATTAGTCAGATGAAATCCAAAGTCCAGTTATCTATATATAATAATACATAAAGAGGTTATTTAACTTAAGACTAAAAACTACAAAAATCCACACTCTGAAATGGGAACTCCGAGCCTCTAAATATTGAGTATGTAATGAGGGTCTCGCTGAAGAGGAGCAGTAGAAGTTTTGGTTAAGCAGTGGTGCTCTGGAGCCAAACATTCTGGGTTTGAATCCCAGTATCAATACTTACCAGCTATGTGACTGGGGGCATGTTGCTATGCCTCTTTGGGTCTCGGTTTCCTGGGATACGGGGCTGATGAGATAGTTTATTGAGGTACTTACTACAGTACCTGGCACAGAGTAAACACTCATTCAGTGTTACAACTTGTCAGTAGTAAGGAACCAGTGAGAGCTCTTAACCAGAAAGGCAAAATGAATAAGCTATCCTAGTACTTTTTCTTCCATTATCTGCTTATTTTTTAATATGATACATGCTGTTTGTGTCTCTACATGTGCTAGGATGTCACGTTCTGTATTTCAGAGCTTTTATTAGTATTTGCAGAAAGTCTTTAGGCTGGGTTTATAACATCCTCAAAGTTCACTCTAAACGCAACTTTTCCCAGTTGATTTCTAGGAAGGTTTATACTCTCCAGGAGTCTTGGCAATATGCCAGTTGTCTGCCTGCTTGGCTAACTTCCCTGGGGAAAGCTTTTAAATATTTGCCTAGCCCTGTAGCTTCTTCAACCATCTTTCACTTGTGCTGGAAACTCCTCTGCAAGAAGAGTCACTTCCCTTTTTGGGTTCAAGTTGAAAATGAATTCTCTTATTGGATAAAAATAAGGAACTCCATGACATATCCTACTTCCAATAGTATGCATCAGAATCACCCAGAAGGCTTGTTAAAACAGATTACTGGGCTCTACCCCCCAGAGTTTCTGATCCAATAAGTTTCTGATCCATGGGCATGGCCCATGAATTTGTATTTATAATAGGTTCTCAGGTGATAGTGAGAACTGTGTACTGGTCCAGAGACCACACTTTAAAAACCACTCCCTATGGAATACCATGAAAGATTTGCATCCATACCTATCATTAACTTAGGGAGGAGTTGTTTCATTTAACAATTTTATACTCGATATAATACAGGCAATAAAAGTATTAATTCCCATGTGTGGTATGTCTCTAGGACGAGAATCTACCCACTCTTATCTTCTCTTCTATATAGAAACTGCTATTCCAGGGGCGCCTGGGTGGCGCAGTCGGTTAAGCGTCCGACTTCAGCCAGGTCATGATCTCGCGGTCCGTGAGTTCGAGCCCCGCGTCGGGCTCTGGGCTGCCGGCTCAGAGCCTGGAGCCTGTTTCCGATTCTGTGTCTCCCTCTCTCTCTGCCCCTCCCCCGTTCATGCTCTGTCTCTCTCTGTCCCAAAAATAAATAAACGTTGAAAAAAAAATTAAAAAAAAAAAAAAGAAACTGCTATTCCATATCTGGGTTTCAGCTCCAAAACAGTTCAGCTGCCAGATGGGAGAATTTCTGGTCTTTGCCTATCTAGATTTTAAGTATCACCAACTCCTAGACCTCCTTCTTTGTGCTTACTGAAGACTCAGGTTATTTTTTCATGAAGAAATGTCTACTTAGAATGATTGCTTAGTCATAGAGTGGAAAATTTGAGGAATTGGAACTCGTTTCATCTTGTCCACACCCCACCTCCAATATGGGACCTTCTTTCTCCCACCACCCCTAGCTGACTACTTTAATTCCAGATTGAATTAGGAGATTTAGAACTGTCTAGTGGAATGCTGGTAAATGTTTAACTGGCTCTCCAGTACAAAAGAAACAAGTTTAGTATTTACCAATCTCTTTGGTATCAATATTCCTACAGTAACTGGTTTCAAGCTCTGAAACAATAAGATCAACCAATTCACAAAATTCTGACAACTTAGCACTTGGTTCTTACATGACTATCGCGTACTACTGGAAGTTTCCTAGTAAAAGCCCTTGTTAACTTTTAAAAGACCTAAACCTAACCAATTCATCCTAGAGCACACTTCTCAAACCTCAATCTGAATACAAATTATTTGGGAATCTTATTAAAATGTAGATTCTAGGAACGCCTGGGTGGCTCAGTGGGTTAAGCATCCAATTCTTGATTTTGGCTCAGGTCATGATCTCATGGTTCATGGGATGAAGCCCCGCATTGGGCTTTGCACGGACAGTGTGGAGTCTGATTGGGATCCTCTCTCTCCCTCGCTTTCTGCCCCTCCCTGACACTCATGCACATGAACACATGCTCTAAATAAGTAAATAAATAAATAAACAAATAAATAAATACATAAATAAAATATGGATTCTAATTTAGTAGGTATGGGGTGGACCCTGAGTTTCTAATTTCTAGCAAGCTCCTAAGTGATGTTGATGCTACTGGTTCATGAACCACACTTTGAATAACAAGTTGCTAGAACACATCCTAGAATGAAATTCATATTTCTATCATTAGTCTCAGACCAGAACCTTTTGAATAACCTCTATTTTCTTAATACATAGAATATAAACTGATGTAGATTCCCAAATTTCTGGGTATAAACTCCATGACCTCCATCTTTCAGTTGTGGTACCAGAAATATCAGTAAGTGACTGCCCCACCCACATCTGTTTCTGGTGAAAACTTCCCCATCCCACATAAATAAAATTCCCCAGCCCCAGCTATCAGGACCACTTGAAGCCATCTGACCCAAGGAAAGTCCACCCATACTGTAACCAGTGATCTGGCTTGAAAAACCTAGGCTGACCCTTCTTCTCATAAAACTGGAATTGGAGAAGTGAAAAGCTGAAACATTTAGGTGGGAGAATTCAAGCTATTAGATCATAAGTAGATTCAAGGCAAAAGAAGCTTTGAAAGACAAGCTGAAATTATTAGTGAGCAGAAATGGTGTATGAACAGAGTTACATGAAGCTAGTCACTTTCAAGAATAGAATAGAACGAGGATGCTGGGGAAAGCAGAGATATCATGAGGAAGAGATCAGCCAGCCCCTGAGAGGAAGATAGCAGATGTAGTCACAGTTCCTGTTACAGTTTCCGTCACGTCTGCTGTATCCCTCTATCCCTCTCCCTGCATTCTTTTGAGATCCCTATCTGCCATATATATCCCCACAATAACCCCTGGTTTCTTGACTAGTACCAGTGAGTTTCTGTATCTTCTAAACAAACAAACAAGCAAAAAACCTTATTAAAATTGTGGATCTCTAGTTATTCTGGTCATGATGCATGAATTGGCAATGCTCTACCAGAATTAGTAGCAAAACCTTAATTGCAGAATCTCAGAGTTTGAAAAACTTTGGAAGTCTTCTATCTATCTGAAGTATAAACCCTGTCTATAATTCTCTGCTTAAATTTACAGTGGCAAAGTCTTGAATATTCCATAAGGTAGTTCATCCTTTTTTTTTTTTTTTTTTTTTTTTTTTTTTTTTTTTTTTTTTTTTTTTGGACAACTCTAATTGTTAAAGCTGTTCCCTATGTTAAAGCTGAAATAATCTTCCTTCTAACTTGGACCCAATTGAACCCTTTGGGTCAATTCCATTTCCATAGGGCAAATCCACATTCCTGGTATTGGATAACAGCTGTCATGCCTCTTATGTCTTCTCCTCACTTAGCTGAGGACGTTCACATTCTTACCCACCCCAGTTCCTCTCTTCCATGGCATGGTGGTGAACTTTTCATTTTCCCAGGAGCCTTATCAAGGATATACTGGATATACTCTAGATTGCCGGTGTCTCTTTTAAAAAGTAATCCCCAAATTGAACAAAACACTCCAGAGGAGAAAGGGGTATTGCTCCTGGAAAAATTAACACAATGTAGATTGTAGCAACTTTTTTAAAAATTTTTTTAGTGTTTATTTGATTTTGAAGGAGAGAGAGACAGAGCATGAATGGGGGAAGTGTAAAGAGAGAGGGAGACATAGAATCCGAAGGGGGTGCAGGCTCTGAGCTGTCAGCGCAGAGCCCAATGTGGGGCTCGAACTCACGAACGACATGATCATGACCTGAGCTGAAGCTGGACGCCTAAACAATTGAGCCACCCAGGTATCCCAGATTGTAGCAACTTCTAATGGCTTGTAGTACATTGTAATTCCTTTGTTTTTCTTTAGTATTTCTTTATGACTAAAGGCATACCACAAGTATCCCAGATTTGAACTAAACCAAAAGTTTCCTCTAATGAACTTCTTGCTTTAAGATTTCTATATTTTAGAATACCTCTGTCCGATACAAATATAGTGCAAATCACATATATACTTTTAAGTTTTCTAGTATCTATGTTAAAAAAGTAACACAAAATCCACACAATTATTTAAAATTAAAATTAATGCTAATAATTTAACTCAATTTGCCTGTAATATCAGTTCAACATGTAATATTAAAAATATTGAGATATTTTACATTCTTTTTTTATACTGTCTTTGAAGTTCTATATGTATTTTACACTTACAGCCTATCACAATTAAGACTGAGTCCATTTTGGATGCTCAACAGCCACATGTGGCTACCATATTAGCACAATTTTAGAAAAAAACAGAACAGCTACTTATTGAACTTTTGAACACTTACTTATTGAACACTTATTGAACACTTACCATTTGCAAGGCACTTTTCTAAAGTGTTAACATATTTTAACTGTTTAAATCTTCACAACAACTCTATAAGATGGGCACTATAATTATTCCAATTTTCAGATGAAGGAATAGAGGCACTGGGAAGTTAAGTAACTTGCCCAATTAATAAGTAGTTGAATTGAGATTTCAACCCAGGATGCCTGGCTCAAGAGACTATATTTTTAACCACTATTAGACATGTATCACACACATACTTCATGCTGGACACTGTGCCAAGCACCATGCATATAGTATCTTGCTTAATCCTCATTTTATAGATGAAGAAACAGAGGCTCCAAAAAGTTAGTGACTTGCCAAAGCCCATGCAGATAGTGTTAGAGCCTAATAACAGCTCATTATATCTGACTGCTGCACCCTCCTCCTGCTTCACTGCCCAAACTCTGGTATTTAAACATACATACACCCATGACTCAATATTTTTGATGCTGATGTCTTAAATTAGAAAATGGCCAGATGATATCAGAGTCTGTGGGAGAAAATAAATAACACACAAGCACATATGTATTATTTTTTGATCTTCAAAGCCAAGCATGTAAATCACAAGCACCAACAAAACACTAATTAAAGTTAATTTTTATCTTCAATGCATGTAGAGGTAAAACTTGCTTGAAATATTTATCTAGATATGGAAATGTATGTTTATTTTTTCATTTAGTTTTTTAAGAGTCTCTCTTATACCTGAGGTGTCTGGGTAGCTCAGTTGGTTAAGCATCCAACTCTTGATCTTGGCTCAGGTCATGATATCACAGTTTGTGGGATTGGGCCCCATGTTGGGTTCTGTGCTATCAGCTTGGGATTCTCTCTCTCCCTCTCTCTGCCCTTCCCCATCACTTGTGCTCTCTTTCATTCTCTCTCTCACTGCCTCTCAAAAATAAATATATTTTTTTTTAAAAAGAGCCCCTCTTACCCAATTTTTGTTTTATTATTTTTGTTTAAAGTTTAATTTTTTTTTTAAGTCATCTCTACACCCAGTGTGGAGCAGGAACCCATGACCAAAGATCAAGAGTCACATGCTCTACTTAGACAGCCAGGTGCCCCTGGAAATGGATTTTTTTTTAACATTTTATAAGGTCTGAGAAAAACAACAATACCAACAAAGCAATTCTCCGGGAAACGTTTTGTTTTCATAGAAGAGTGTGCCCAACCCACAAGAGGAGGCTGTAAGTAACTGAAAGGATGTGACTCTCTTCCTCCCTTTTGTGCTGTGTGGCTTTATTGTTTTGTAGACTTAGAAGTGAACTTGACATTTTGTTGTTGCACTTTTTTTCAAGTCTTTCTTTTAGACAAGGTCAAACTGAGGCTGAGTCCAAGCCCCAGTGTTAGTTTGGGGTTAAGAAGCTCTTTCTCTCTTTCTGGATATCTCCTTTTAACTGCTTCAGGAAATGAGCTCAAGGTTTTTAGGGAATCTTGGGAATTATTTCTTAGTCATTTTATCTGAAAAGTATTTGGTGTAAATACTCTAATATACACCTGTGAACAGTAGCATCTCATCTTTGTCTAAATTATCTTATCCTGTCAAACAAAGTTTCTGTTGCTGCAACTGGGTTAGCATTTGTCTTCTTCCTATAGTCATCGGGTGGTAGAGGGAGAAGAGTAGTGGTATTGGAGGAAATGGTGGGAGACGGTGGGGAGAAAGGCGACTCAGAATAGAGGAGCCTTTAACAATCAAGAAGCCAGAGGTTCAGGTCAGGCTTTCCTGGCCTCAGCTTCCGTGATATCTTGTTAATTTATGCTAAACAACCATGAATAACTGTTAAGGGTTAATTTTTAAATTAAAAATAAAAGATCATTTTCTGGCTCCTCTGGGAGAGATGACAGAGATCTAACCCAAGTACAATAAAACAAGTGCAGATTAAAGGGATATACAGGGGCCCAAGTTAAGACAGTAATGAGCATCCTTATCCATCAGGAAAAATAGATGGTAATTAGAAAATTTAATAAATTTCTCCAAAGGTTAAAGGTCAAATAATGGCTGGGAATAGAAATAAGGATGGAAGCGTTACTAACTAAAATCTATTTTCAACTGCAATAATCTAGGTTCTAAAATAGGTACTGATAATGATCTTTCTTTAGTTTGTACCATCAAAACTGATATAAAGCATGTCATTCTTTTCAAGAAAACACAAGAATGCATTGCTTTTCTGAACTCTCTCTAGAAGGAGGGCTATAGAAATTTACAGAGTAAGATGCCCTCGTTCCCAATGTCCCACTATACGAAGAGGCCCGACAAGCCTTCCGTGGTTGACAGTGAGTGGGGATTTTTGCAATGTTACCACAAGTCACCACTTCTACAGCACACAGACAGATCCAGGAAGTAGCGGCTGTGTAATAGGAGGGCTCCACTTAACCCAAGCTGTGTGCGTCTTGAGGTTCAGACACCTGTTGGGACAGACAGAAGAGCAGCAGAGTGTCTGTGCTTGGCTCTGAGGAGCTGTTCATTCCAAGGGAGGTGAGAGTATTTGAAGGACACAGCACCAGGGTGGAAGAGAAGGCAATTCTGAGCGTGTTCCTCGGGGCCCTGCTCTGCCGAGTGCCTTCCAAGCATGAGTGTTGGAACCTGAGAATGGAGGCAAAAGAAAAACATGTAAAAGAGACAGTTCACTGAAACCACTTTAGGGACCCATGAGCACAGATCTTGTTGTTTAGGGGAACCAGGTAACAAAGAGGACTTGAGAGAAATTCTTGAATGCAGCATGCTGTAGTCTGTGACTCGCTTGGGACAGTGATAGCTCTGGTGGCTTTGATATCTTTCTTACAGACAGAAAGTAACCAAAAGCAGCAGGAAAGGACAAAAGGAACTGACATAATGCAGTAGCAAACATGTTTGGGAACACTCAGTGCAACACTCCCTTGCAACAACCAGTACATCCGTGCAGAGTTTGGGAGCACTGGTGGGTAAAGTGTAGAGCCAATCATTATCAGCAGGGTCCTAAGGTTCTAGTTGACCCCTGGTGTGGAAAACACCAGCTGCAGGTAGAGAGCCATCTCAATATAACAAAAGCAACTATGATTATTTTTTACAAGAATGTTGCCCAGTTATGAAGTTTGTTAGGTCTCATCCAATGTTTGATTTTCCTAGATTTTAGCAGGCTTTTTTTTCTTGCATCTTTTTATAAAATATCTAATTCCAGTTTACACATTGAAATATGGCACACTGTACCCTAGATCTCAACCTAATATTAGTCGAATTACAGTTGACCCTTGAATAACATGGGGGTTATGGTTCCAACACGCGGTAGAGTCAAAAGTCCGTAACTCTTGGGGCGCCTGGGTGGCGCAGTCGGTTAAGCGTCCGACTTCAGCCAGGTCACGATCTCGCGGTCCGTGAGTTCGAGCCCCGCGTCGGGCTCTGGGCTGGTGGCTCGGAGCCTGGAGCCTGTTTCCAATTCTGTGTCTCCCTCTCTCTCTGCCCCTCCCTCGTTCATGCTCTGTCTCTCTCTGTCCCAAAAATAAAAACGTTGAAAAAAAATTAAAAAAAAAAAAAAAAAAAAGTCCGTAACTCTTGACTCCCCAAAAACTTACTATTAACAGCCTGCTGTTGACTGGAAGCCTTATGGATAACATTGTAGTCATTTAACACCTTTTTTGTAGTTGTATATATGATATACTGTATACTTACAATAAAGTAGAGAAAAGAAAATGTCATTAAAAAATCATATAGAAGAGAAAATCCAAAACAAATACATTTTTAGTACAATGCTTTGTTGAAAAAATATTGCATATCAGTGAAACCATGTAGTTCAAACCTGTGTTGTCAAGGGTCCACTGTAATATGAAATACTCATCTAATTTGCTAAATCTTTTTTATTATTTTAAATCCAGTATAGTTAACACACAGTGTTATATTAGTTTCAGATGTACAGTATAGTGATTCAACAATTCTATACATTATTCGTAAGTGTACTTAAAAAAATTTTTTTTAACATTTATTTATTATTGAGAGACAGAAACAGAGCATGAGCATGGGAAGGACAGAGAGAGAGGAGGAGACACAGAATCCGAAGCAGGCTCCAAGCTCGGAGCAGCCAGCACAGAGCCTGATGCGGGGCTTGAACTCACAAACTGTGAGATCATGACTGGAGCAGAAGTCTGACGCTTAACTGGCTGGGCCACACAGGTGCCCCATAATAAGTGTACTTTTAATCCTCTTTACCTATTTCACCCATCCCCTCACCCACTCTCCTCTGGTAATCACCAGTTCTCTATAGTTAAGAGTCTAGTTTTCGGTTTGTCTCTTTTGTCTGTTTGTTTGCTTGTTTGTTTATTTACTAATTTGCTAAATCTTACCAAGTAACCTATGACTATTTACCTTAGCCCTTATTCCATGAGAATTAAGTATTTTTCATAGTCTACAAGAAGGCATTACACAATTCACTGCAAAATATGAATAAATCATATTTAGTGGCTAACCCTTCTTTGTCACTGATGTTACCTCTTTCAAATAATTTAGTAGATTAGAAAGACATTACTTAGTTTTACAAAACTCTCCTTATCACATTGACATAAATCCACCTGCTACAAAAATGTTTCATTGTCTGCTCATTTTTCCTAACAGATTTTTTTTCTCCTTGCTATAGTCTGGTAAGTTACTGACAATTTCTTATTTTAACAGAACATTGTTCTGGTTATACTCCATTTGCTCACATTTATTCTTCACTTTTGTCCGCCTGTCTGGGCATACCCTTAAAGACTGACCATTTTATTTTTATTTTTATTTTTATTTTTTTTAATGTTTGTCACTTTCAGGAGAGACAGAGGGAGAGCACGAGCAGGTGAGAGGCAGAGAGAGAGAGGGAGACAGAGGATCTGAAGTGGGCTTTGTGCTGACAGCAGACAGCCCGATGTGGGGCTCGAACTCTGGAACCGTTAAGATCACCTGAACCAAAGCTGGATGCTTAACCAACTGAGCCATCCAGGCGCCCCAAGATTGACCCATTTAAACTGTACCACCTGGGCTCCCTTGTCTCTGGCTTTTCATCAGGTTTGGCAGTAGGCAGCTCCAGCAAGAGACAGAGTACAGGACGAAAGAAGCCAAGGTGTTGCCTTGCTCCTGTCTGGCTGTTGTCCCGGAGGTGTCTGCATTTATCTACAGCCACTGCTTCTTCCAGACAGTTCTCCTTCCATGGCTCTAGCTCTCAGCTCATTCTAATAATACCACATTTCCCCTTGTTCCTTCAGGCCTGGTGTGGAAGCTCCCTCCCTTTCACATCCATGTTTATTTCAACATCGTTTGTCAGTGCCCTTAACCTTGCCCACACCTATGTCAATAGTCCCCCCTTTTAAACTCTCTTTGGTTAAACTCTGAATTTGCCATCTGTTTCCTGCCAGGCCCCTGACTAATACAGACATCTGGTCAATATATTGTTAGATCAGACTTTAACTGAACTGGTGGGATAAACAAAAAGAATTACATGTGTTGGCAAAAAATTTTTAACACCATGCTAACAATAACAATTTCCACAGTTCAAAGGAAACACAGGCAAGAAGTCATAGCAGTTGTCTTATGGTTGACTTCAGTTCTTAACTCTGTCCTGAGGTTTATGTTTTATGGTAAGAACACCACCTTTGTCTTATTTCTGATGTGCAATGCTACAGAAGAATGCTGAATACCCTTCTGTACCTACAAAGTTTCCGACACAATACATATCCAATATCGGAGCTGTTCAGTCAAGAATATTGCCCTGGAGGCTCCAACAAGATAGTTCTTTATGTTCTTTAGCATGCTCCAGGGCTCAAAGAACAGCTGGAGGCATAGCCACTAGAGTATGATCCTTTTTAACTTTTCCCTCTAGTGTGAGTTACAAAAACGTCACATTGTTCTTTCAATTTATCTCGCAGAAAACTATTAGGTCATTCATACACTCACATACAGACATACACATGCATCTCCTGAGGAGAAATATGAATTCTCAGAGACAATATGCTTTGGTTTTCTTTTTTTAATGTTCATTTATTTTTGAGAGAGACAGAGAGCACACAAGCAGGGGAGGGGAACAGAGTGAGAAAGAAAGGGAATCTCAAGCAGGCTCCATGCTGTCAGCACACAGCCCAACTTGGGGCTCGACTCTCACCAACCATGAGATCACAACCTGAGCCAAAATCAAGAGCCACGCGCTTAACTGCCCAAGCCACCCAGGCACCCCAAACAATATGCTTTGTTACTACCGTATTGGCCCACAAACTTTTTTAAATTACACTGACAACTAATTGGGCTGAAATTTAAAATTTCTGTCTTTTGAAAATAATCAGCAGCAGTCGGAGAAAGACAAATTCATTGGATTTCACGCATATGTGGAATTTAAGAAACAAAACAGATGCACCCAGGGGAAGGGAAGGAAAAGTAAGAAAAAACAGAGAGGGAGGCAAACCATAAGAGACTGCTAAATACAGAGAACAAACTGAGGGTTGCTGGAGGGGTTGTGGATGGGGGGATGGGTGATGGGCATTAAGGAGGGCACTGGTTGGGATGAGCACTGGGTGTTACAAGTAAGTGATGAATCACTGGATTCCACTCCTGAAACCAATAATACTACAATGTATATTAACTAACTTGGATTTAAATTTTTAAATGAATGAATGAATGAATGAATGAAAAAATAATCACCAGACCAAGCCATACCAGACCCATATTTCTACATGGCCTTGACCCACTGGAGCTCAATAGGCATTGCACTTTTTTTTTTTTTTAGTTTTTTTTTTTAAATTTTTTTAACATTTATTTATTATTGAGAGACAGAGAGACACAGAGAATGAGCAGGGGAGGGATAGAGAGAAGGGAAAACATAGAATCTGAAGTAGGCTCCAGGCTCTGAGCTGTCAGCACAGAGCCCGACATGGGGCTCAAACTCACGAACTGAGAGATCATGACCTGAGCCGAAGTCGGTTGCTTAACCAACTGAGCCACCCAGGCGCCCCAGGCATTGCACTTTTTGGATGGTACATCAGCTCCACTTACACCACAATCATCATTGTTGACTGTCTAGGCATTTCACAAAGTCAGCCCAGACCCTGCAGACACCTAAGTTTCCACCCTTTATCCCACTCCTTTTCAAATGTTCTGCTCTGATGTGTCTATCAGAATAAGAAATAGGCTTATTTCTTTTGCTGAAGAGTAAACCTCTTTTTTTATGTTTATTTATTTATTTTTTAATGTTTATTTATTTTTTAGAGAAAGAGAGAGAAACAATACAAGCAGGAAACGGGCAGAGAGAGAGGGAGACACAGAATCAGAAATAGGCTCCGGGCTCTGAGTTGTCAGCACAGAGCCTGATGCAAGGCTCAAACCCCGAACTGTGAGATCATGACCCGAGCTAAAGTCTGATGCTTAACTGACTGAGCCCCCCCAGGCGCCCCTGAAGAATAAACCTCTTAATGGTAATTTCATTAGCAAAACACCAGGCCAAAGCTGTGAAATGACCACTAGTAAGGGTCAGACTAAATTCTTAGAGAGAGTCCTTACGCCTTCCATATTTTAAGTGATTCACTTAAGGGTCTTCCCATCTGAACCTTATTATAATTTGGCAATTATTTGTACAATTTGCTACTCTTTGTAAGTAGGTGGATATTTTGTATACTGATGGTATCTTTTTCTATTTCATATACTTTGGGACATTAGAAACTTTTAGTCAAAGTGGTTTAGATAAACTGGCTTTTAGTAAATCAGTCTGAGCTCCCCTCGATTATGCTTTTTTAAATGGATGAATTATTAAATGCTTTTTCAATTTTTTTTTTAATTTTTAAGATAGAGACAGAGCACGAGTGGGGGAGGGGTAGAGAGAGAGGGAGACACAGAATCGGAAGCAGGCTCCAGGCTCTGCGCTGTTAACACAGAGCCCATGAGAGCGTGACCTGAGCTTAAGTCAGAGGCTTAACCAACTGAGCCACCCAGACATCCCTTAAATGTTTTGGTTTGTTGGTTGGTTTGTTGGTTGGTTTTGTTTGTTTGAATCCTGGGTCGGTTTTGTCCAGTTTGAGTCAGTTTTATATGCTGTAGAATATAATATAGTACTGACACAGGGAAACTGAAGGGACCCCTTGAAGGACTGCTTTTTGCTCCTTTTCCTGCTGCCATTCTTGTTGGGACCTGCACACCTGCCCTACATATGCCTTATCACACAGATTATGCATGTCCTCCTCCTTATAAGGGTTAAAGAGTTAATGATTTCTCTGGAGTCTTCCAACACAACAGATAACATCTAAGGAGTGACTGGGAAAGGACAGCATGTACATTTTCTACGACCACTGACGCACCAAGACCCCTGACTCCAGGGCAAAAGTAACCTATAGAAGACAAAAGAACATTTGGCTTTGTTTTAACCAGCTCCTGGATACATGCGAAGACATATACACCAGACCACAATCCTCAATAAAAACCCCAGACCCCAAGCAAAGACAAAAGAGTCATTCTCCTTTCTTTTTTGAATCTCCCAAATACTCTGTATTTGCTCCAGGTCTTCAATAAATTCTGCTCTCACTTTCTTCCAGCTTGCATTTGAGTTCAATCCACAGACCCTCTTGGTTGGTCCTGTGGGACTTAGGTCCTTGGACCCAGCCAGCCTGAATCAGTACTAGCTGAGACATTTTCTTATCTCCGGTCCAGAATTCTTTGAAGCCTATCCACTATCATCTCAAACCATTATTTAAAACTTGACTTCTTGCATTACATATGGAAATATAATGGAACGCTTTACTTTATTAGGTTTGTATCGTACTGAGGTTGTAATGCTCAAAATGGAATTTCCATTGTCAAGAAAATGTTATACTTATCTTTTAAAGTCCTAAAACTTTTAAGACTACTTTGTTCACTAGGAAATCTCACAGAGCCCATTTAAACTTTGCCATGGTCTAGTCACTGCAGGCTTAAAAATAATGATAAAGAAAAGATGGTCTTGTTGCATTTGTACACCCTATTAGCCAACTGCCAAGTAATTAGTTAACCAAATTAACTGAAACTTTCCAGTGCCTCTGTAAACATATTGACTGATTTCCATAGCACCCTTGAAAAGCTGGCTAGTAATGTTGTAGCCAGAGCACAGGGGTGCAAGAGCTCCTGGCCCCGGGGTACCAAACAGACCATGTTTAGTTGCTTGCAGCTGATAAAATCCAAAGTCAGAGAGAGGAGTGATGGTGAAACCAGAAAAGAATTTAGCTCAGTGAGGCAACACCAGGAAGATGATGGACTAGCATCTCATAGACTGTATACAAAGTGCCAAAAATACTTTCAGGTTTATATAAGGAAAAGGTGGGGCACAGATGCGTGAGTATGTACAAGCAAGCAGGGAAGGTCAAATGGATTATTGTCTTGGAGTCAATCACAGGTGGGGTCTTGCTGGCTCAGGGCAGCCTTTAGTGCTTGAGGGAGTAGTTTCAGTTCCCTTCTGGGCACGCTTTGCCCTCTGGGTTTTCTGCCTAAGCCCAGAGACCAGCTAGAAGAAGAACCCAACTAGAAAATCTGAGGTCAAAATAGAGGCAACTGAAGTCCTCTTCCAATCTCTTCTGTAGTCTGCCCACTATTTATTGCCTTAGTGAAGTTTTATACCTAAGAGTTCATTGTTTTCCCAGATCTCCTATGCTTGTTGATGAAATGTGTGTACAAGAAAGTTATTTTTTTAAGTTTATTTTTATTTATTGAGAGAGAGAGCAAGCAAGAGAGGGACAGAGAGAGAGGAAGACAGAATCCCAAGCAGGCTCTGCACCATCAGTGCAAAGTCAGATGCGGGGTTCGAACTCATGAATTGTGAGATCATGACCTGAGCCAAAATCAAGAGCTGATGCTTAACCGACTGAGTCACCCAGGTTTCCCTAGAAAGGTATTTTTAATATTGAAATGAATGAGTGCTTTAGAATTTTGATAGAGCTGCTAAAAGCTGCCAAATTGGGGGTAACAAGGCAACTGTAAACATATGGAAAAAAGAATAAAAATCTAGAATTCTTCCTTCAGATTGTGCCACAAGGTCTTGTTCCATTTTAATGCAAATACCTCACTCTCTATGTGCTAGACCAATGTTCTAACGATTAACATATATTAACTCATTCTTTTATGAGATAAGTATTATTATTACTCTCATTTTACAGGTGAGAAAATTGAAGCCCAGAAAGGTTAGGTAAGATATTCTAGATAATTACATGGTGGAGCCCACTTTTTTAACCTAAGAAGTCTGAGCTCTAGGTGAAAACACTGGATATCATAGGCGATGCATTTTATGTGTGTTTTATTAAAAAAAAAAAAGACAATTTAGAACAACAATCAGCAGATCCATACTCAAAGAAAAGTTTAGCAAATGAATGAGTTATATACATTTTAAATTTTTTAAAAATGCTTATTCATTTATTTAAAGAGAGAGAGTGTTCAAGACTGCAAGATTAATACCTGAGCCAATATCAAGAGTAGGATGCTTAACTGATTGAGCCACCCAGGCACCCCTATATATTTTAAATTTTAAAAAATCTTTAAGGTATGAAGTTATCATTTATTGTATTTTAAAAATTGTTTATTTATTTTTGAGAGAGAGAGAGACAGCACAAGCTGAGGAGGGGCAGAGATGGGGGGGGGGGGAACACAAGAACCTGAAGCAGTCTCCAGGCTCCACAGAGCCCAGTGTGGGGCTCAAACTCAGGAACTGTGAGATCACGACCTGATCCAGAGTCGGATGCTTAACCAACTCAGCCACCCAGGCACCCCGAAGTTTATCATTTTATGTGATTAACTAGCAACTCATTTCAAATGAGTTAAATAAGAAGCTTTCTTCTATTAAAAGAGGTAAAACATTGGGGCGCCTGGGTGGCTCAGTCAGTTAAGCATCTGACTTCCTCTCAGATCATGATCTCAAGGTTCACGAGTTCCAGCCCCACATCAGGCTCTATGCTGACAACTCAGAGCCTGGAGCCTGCTTCATTCAGATCTTGTCTCCCTCTCTCTCTGCCCCTCTCTCACTTGCATTCTCTCTCTCTCTCTCTGTCAAAAATAAATGTTAAAAAAATTTTTTTTAATAAAAAAAATAAAACAAGTAAAACATTGAGTCACATGTTTAAAAGTTATTAAAGAAGACAATTTAGGTTATGCAAACAAAATGAACACTTCATGAAGTCTTCTCTGGAGAACTGTAAAACGGGGTGGAAGACAAGAAGATTTTATAGGATAAGGAAGAAGGAACAAAAAAAAAAAATGAAAAATAGAAAATATCTGATCAGCTGGGGCCAAATAGTCAACCTTGTTTGGGGTGAGAAGGCCCAAACTGGCTTGGCATTTGTTGACCAACTAACTGATATAGTATGCTGCTGGCTGTGAGAAATAAGCCAACTGCCCCAATCAAAGGAGGGTCACGGAGACTCGGAGCACAGTGAAGAGTAGCTTTAATCAACCTTCTTGCAAGAGCAGGTGTATGACAGACAGGCACACTTGGGGCAGTTTCAGCAGGCAATTTCTTTCCTAGTGAGCAAGTTCCTTCCCTGATTCCTCATTGGCTGAGTACTACAGCTATTACAGCCTTACCCAGAAGTCGCCTATGCCCACGTAGGGAAAAAAAGTACATTCCTTGAGGTGACACAGAGACTTCAGTGTTTTGGCAAGTGCTCATTGCAAAGCCCGTGAAAATAAGCCTGTGAAATGGAGAGGGGAAGAACCAGGAAGTGAAGTGTCTAAGGGTTTGGGAACTTCAGTGTAGGGGGGCGGTGCTTGTACATATTTCCAATAGGTTGCAAACCTATTTTTAACTAGACAGCACAGCTTTTATTTGGTACTTCTGAAAATGAATCATCTCACTTACTTCTCACATGGCCAAGTGGAGCAATTACAGGGACACGAAAGTTAATTGTTATTTCACTTTGCTGACATGGCATCCCATGTAGTAGCTGCTCCATCTTGGGTCTAGGAATCTGTTTCACCACACACTAAAAAATAGAATGTTTTCTCCTGAGAGAAAGAATAGAATTTGGCATTTAAAACAACAGAATAGCCTTTTCAACAAATGATGTTAGGATGATTGAACATCTAAATGCAGAAGAAATGAACCTTAACACCTATCTTACACCTTACACAAATTACTCAAAATGGAACATGTCTCTAAATATGAAACACAAAACTAAAACTTCTAGAAGTGTAGGACAAACTCTAGGTGATCTTAGGTTTGGCCACAAGATGTTAGATAAAAACACCAAGGGCACAATCCATGGAAGGAAAAAACCTGACAAATTAGACTTTATTAAAATTTTAGAATTGTGTTCTGTGGAAGATATATTAATAGAATGAGAAGACAAGCCACTCACTGGGAGAAAGTATTTGCAAGCCATGTAGCTGATAAAAGACATATCCCAAACTCAAGTATTGTTAATAAAGCCAAATGGACAATTTGTCCATAAATTTTTGCTAAGTGTTTGACCATGGAAAAAAAAGGTAGAGTTCTGGAACGACAATTACTGGTTAGAGAATAATAACAATTTAAAATTTATCTCTTATTTTATTTATTAAAAATTTTTTTTTACTGTTTGTTTGTTTTTGAGAGAGAGACAGAGTGTGAGCAGGGGAGGGCAGAGAGAGAGAGGGAGTCACAGAATCTGAAACAGGCTCCAGGCTCTGAGCCATCAGTTCAGAGCCTGACCTGGGGCTTGAACCCATGAACAGTGAGATCATGACCTGAGCCACCCAGGTGCCCTGAAAGCATGCATCTTAACTTTTAAAAAGTGGTAATATTTTATCTTTTGTGGCAAAATTAATTATTCCATGAAATCCAAATGAGGCAGAGGCATTAAAATAAGAATGAAAGAGGACCTTCAGCTGCCTGTATTTCGACCTCAAATTTTCTAGTTGGGTTCTCCCTCCAGCTGGTCTCTTGGGTCAGGCAGAAAACCCTGAAGGCAAAGCATCCCCAGAGGGGAACCTAAACTACCCCCTCAAGCACTAAGGACTGCCCTGAGCCAGCAAGACCCCACCCATGATTGACTCTAAGACATTCTTAGAGTCAATGAACTTTTGACCTTCACTGCCTACCTGCACATACCCACCCATCTTTGCCCCACATTTTCCTCATATAAACCTGGAAGTATTTTCTAGCACTTTGAGACTAGTCTCACTAGCACTTTGAGACTAGTCTTCCTGATGTTGGCCTCACTGAGCTAAATTTCTTTCTTGTTTCACCACTACTGGTTTCTCTGTCTTTGGGTTTTGTCAGTGGTGAGTGGCCCAACATGGTCTGCTTCAGACCCCGGGAGCCAGGTACTCTTGCACCCCTGCACCCCAGCTACAAGAAACATTGAAAAGGAAATGAATATAACTGAATCAAACACATAGTTGAATAAAAGCAGAACTAGGATTTGAATACTAAAGAAATATTAATAATGAACTCATATGTAATGCTTGTTATTTGCTAGTACTGCTCGACACATTTCACATATTTAAACTCCTTTTATTCTATGACAACCCTGTGACTTGAGTACTATTGTATATTATGCCCATTTTATAGATTAGGAGATTGAGGCATAGAGAGGTCTAAAAAAACTTGCCCAAAGTTACATGGCTAGTAAATAAAGAAGTGCCATTTAAGCACAAGGCTTGGCTCCAGTGTGTTTCACTGTATATGGTCATTGAAGTCAACAACCATCCCTCAAATATCTACTATACACAAGGCATTGTATAAGACATTATAAGAAAAATAAAAGAGTTTTACTCATGAGAAATTCATAAGGTTATGGGAGAAACCTGCAGCTAACTCACTTTGGTAACAAGAGAGAACGCCTTAGCCCAGGTGGAGAAAATCTCAGGTTTCTAATGAAAGTTGAGAAATCATTACTGGCTTGAAGAATGTGTATGTGTGGAAACTGATAAGGATGTAAAAAACACTCAAAGGAGGCTGAACTTTAGGTATAAACTGTTGATTGAAAGCCCTGATCATTAAGTAAATAACATTTGAAAAAGTTGGCCTTAGGCTAATTTATTTTAGTTAACCCATTTTAGGCAACTGCTTTTGTTTTTATTTGCTTGCTTAGAAGGATTGGTTTTACATGAAAGTCTTCTTGAGCACCAACTACAAAAACAAGTGAGAGTCTGGAGATATATGTATGGCTATAATTTGATACCCTAAGGCTGTGGGTCAGCATCCTGACAAGGGCTTGTGAAAACACATAATGGGTCCCACCCCTAGATTTTTTCTTTCTTTCTTTCTTTCTTTCTTTCTTTCTTTCTTTCTTTCTTTCTTTCTTTCTTT
>NW_024412376.1:104857669-104858271 GCF_014898765.1 Herpailurus yagouaroundi
TTTCTTTCTTTCTTTCTTTCTTTCTTTCTTTCTTTCTTTCTTTCTTTACTGATTTCTAATTCCTTCTTTAAAAAGTTTTTTTAATATTTACTTATTTTTGAGAGAGAGAGAGACAGAGTGTGAGCAGAGGAGAGGCAGAAGACAAAATCGAAACCAGACTCCAGGTTCCAGGCTCCAAGCTGTCAGCACAGAGCCTGACGTGGGGCTCCAATCCATGAACTGCGAGATCGTGACCTGAGCCGAAGGCAGAAGCTCAACTGACTGAGCCACCTAGGGACCCCTGATTTCTGATTTCTTTTGATGATCATTTTATATCTAGGAAGGTATAGTTAACATACTAGTAATAGATTATATTTATTGAGAACTTACTTTGACCTAGACATTATTTTAAACACTTTACTTTTTTTTAAGCTCATGTAATCCTTACCACATCTCTGAGCCAGATAATGATTTTTTTAAATTTATTTTTTAAATATAATTTATTGTCAAATTCATTAGGTGCAGAGCTCACCGGAGAACTTCCAATTCTAACAAGTTTCCAGGGTGTTGAAGTAACTCGGATGCTGCCTGTAGAAAACCACACCTAGAGAACCACTGCCGGG
>NW_024412376.1:104858671-104898788 GCF_014898765.1 Herpailurus yagouaroundi
GGTATTTGGGAGGCCTTCACAGCTGACTTTGTAATGAAAGGCATTTGTAATGAAAAACAGGGAGTAGTGGATTTGGGAAGGGGTTGGGCATTTACAAAAGCAGGAACTATCGGAAAGGATTCTGGGAAGGCAAGTGGTGTAGGATGTTTGAAAGTTAGGAAAGATGGGTGGGGCACCAGATGGAAAATGCAGCCCTTGCCTGCTAGGCTATGCAGCTTGGCTTGTCACTGAGTTCTTGGGAATTAAAGGTTTTTAATAAAGACAAGGGAGAAACAGTAATAACTTAATCCCCAAACTCCTTTGACACCCATAAAAGTTAGGGTCACATTCCTTAAAAAATGAGAAAAATAAAACCTAATAATGCAAAACTACTAAAAGCAATTATTTCTAAGTGATCTCTTCCTGAACAAAGGTCTGGAAGGGGGTTGCATCTTCCAAACAGAGGGTCTTACTTCTTTCTATTAGGCTTTTTATATTAGAAACTCGAGACAAATTTATTTAATGTTGTAACAACATTTAAATAAAAGTATTTCATTTTTTCCTTCCTTTCCAGTTGTAGCTAACTACCTGGGAGGGGAATATAGTTGATTTTTTCTAGGCAGATTTTGACATTTAAAATAATGCATAAGCCCAAGGGGTAGGAATTTTCATTACTTAGGTTTACTTTCAGGAAATCAAATTGCTGTTTGTATAATGTTATCCAGCAGGATTTGTTCCATATTAAAAATCAAAAGGACATTGTAAATGGATATTAATAATGCCTCAAATATATTTAAATCTTAGTGGGGAATTAAAGCCAGCACAATGATAATGTACATTTGTCAGTGATTATACTGAGACATAATGCTAGTCAATACGTCAAAGAGGCAGGTAAAGCTAAGAACAAGAGTTTGGATTTGAAAAAAAATAAAGCACTCAGAAATCACTCATAGAATTCATGTTTGAAATACGACTATGAGACAAAAGGGATTTTGTGCCTATTAGTCAAAAGCTTTAGTTCAACACTGATGTCCCCCAATCACTTGTACTGGTGCTTAGCCTAGAAAAGGTCCAGGCATTAACTGGCAGGAGCCAAGGGTGGATTGTGTTCTAAGAGTCTCATTCTACAAAGGAAAACTTTTAATTTCCAGAACAGTTTGTAAATGCAACTGTGAATGCCTCATTCACACGAACAGTAAGTGGAAGGGAAAATGCTACTCAGAACACAGAAGGTGAAGAGAGGTAAATATCCAAAGCCAAAGAAATTGAATAAAAACTCATGTGAACATGAAATGAAGCGAGGGGGAAAAAAGCCTCACTTCTGCATGCAAACACATTTCCCCCTCGAGAAATTTGGTTAATTCCAAAAAA
The DNA here is from genome assembly GCF_014898765.1 of Herpailurus yagouaroundi. Classification (NCBI taxonomy): domain Eukaryota; kingdom Metazoa; phylum Chordata; class Mammalia; order Carnivora; family Felidae; genus Herpailurus; species Herpailurus yagouaroundi. The sequence continues at coordinate 104,860,022 of NW_024412376.1, forward strand.
CTGTGGGAAAACACTCGATAAAAATGTAACAAGGAAAGGCAAAGAAAGGAAAACAAATTTACTCAAAGCTGATCTCCCTTCAAAGTATAGCTACCAAAACCAATACTTTTTTTTTTTTCAGGAAGAACCATTCCATCAATCTTAAAATGTGAAATTCAGTAAAATATAGCGAAGAAATCTCAGTAACTCAGATCCATTTAAACTTTGCTCATATTCTCTGTCTCTCCTCTGTTTCTCTCTTTGTAGGCATAGGTCAGAAGGAAATTATATTTTGGCACTGGAGAAGAAATGTGAGTTGTACATTTAAAGAGTGCAGAGCCTAGAAAATAGTGATCACAATATTTACTGTAGGTAAGTTGTAAGCCAAGATGCTAACCCATACCTGTAGCAAGCAGACATTTCTTATCTGGCTTAGTCTTTCACGTTTTCCTACCAAGCATTTACAAATGACCCATTACTCCTGCCATGGAAAAGAGCACTGCAGTTTTATTCCTTTGTTCTGGGGAGGCAACAGGGCTAGGGGGGACAGTCAAGGGAGACAGGACCAGTGACCACCAACTTGTCTTTGCCACTCCTTACCTTTAGCATCTTGAGCAGAGCAATTATTCATTCATCCATTCATTCCCTTAATCACTCACTTTGAACTCAAATAATGGCACCAGAGAAGTAGTTGTGAGGAATGACTAACTGGATAATACTCAAGTGCTTTGCCAACAGAAAATGCTTTATTTAATCATTTCTTTAGAAACTGAGATATCATCTACAACTCATTTGTCAAGTCAGATTTTTTTTCACAATCAACTTATTTGTTAACTCACATTTCCCTGAAAATAAGTAGAAAAATTTTAAGGATAACTTTTAGAGAATACTGTAAAATCTTTTAAGTTACTAGGAATCTTTACCCAGGAATCCCAATCCCTGGGACTTACCACTGGTAACATGTTTACTCATCCAGACTTTGTTTTTCTGCACACTAAATTATAATAGATGACCCAAGAAAGTAGAAATTTCCAAAGTACTCGGAAATCTGACAATCAAACCTCTTATATAATTGAAGAGAACCAAAGAGAATCTTAAGCTACCAAAGATTGCCAACAGTGTATTTCCAGTGTTGTAGGCTTCTCCAAGATGTCTGGTGGTCTATTGTGCTTCCTTGCCACACTAGTATATGAGTAGCATGGTACAGAGAAAATCTTTCTTCAACTCCTTCCTAGTCCTGTTGATGACCATAAAAGAATTGAAAACTTCAAAATAATCACAGGGTCAACCTTTGATCATCACTCTTCACAGGGCTTTAGCTGGTCCTTAACAATTCCTAGACTTGAGTCATAATACCACATGTTGGGTACTTCCATCAGGGAGGTCTGTAACGTGCCCCCTTTCCTGGGCAGCCCTCTCATTCTATTGGTATCTGAGAGACCTTCATAATTCTGGCCAAACACGTATATGAAAAACAGGCTGATATTCCTTCCTTCAATGAGTGTTTCTGAACACTTGCTTTCTGCCAAAGAATATTTAAGAAGGAATACCCTGAAAGGATCTTAAGGCCAAGTTTCTTATTTTATAGATAAGAAAATTGAGGTCCCAGAAGTGAAGAGATTTTTCCAAAATTATACAGCAGCCTGTTAAGCAAAGTCAACTCAGGACCTGGGTCTATATCCAGGTTAGAGAAGTAGAGCAGTGAAAGAAGCTTCCAGAAGGTGAAAGCTTCCCAAGACAATAAAACAAGACTTGAAAAAAAAGGGCAATATTATAAGATAAATATACAAAATAGAGCATGAGTAGGTGCTTACCAATCCTTTATGACTTCCACAAAATCGCTACTGAGAGCAGAAAAATAGAGCAATGTACAAGAAACATCAAAGGCAAGATTAACCATTTAGTCTCCTGAGTAAAATATGCTTTGTGCCCCCATGTAAACTGCTTATAAGATATTTTAGATCAAAAGATTTTCCAACAGGCAGAACAAAACCCAGCGCTAAATTCCAGGAGTACATGAAGATCCTATTAACGTCTACCAAGCATCTTAAATCGGGTTCTCTTCTCAATTATGAGGATTAAATTCATGCTGACATATTTCTATTCTAAGGCTCTCTTTGCCTTATGCCACATCTTAGTCTACAAATATATAATCTTAGGAATATGATAGAAAAACATGATAAAAAATATAGCTGGCAGAGATTTTAACTCACATTTTAAATGACCTTACTGAATTTTCTTAATTGATTTTGATTGTCATACTCCTTGAGTGACAAATATCGAACTCACAGACACCCAGGATACAAAAATAGGCTGTTAGACCACTATTTTATTATTTTATTTTATTTATTTAAAGTTTTTTTTTAATTTATTTTTGAGAGAGAAAGGCAGAACGTGAGTGGGGGAGGGACAGAGAGAGGGAGACACAGAATCTGGAGTAGGCTTCGGGCTCTGAACTGTCAGCACAGAGCCTGATGTGGGGCTCAAACTCATGAACTGTGAGATCATGACCTGAGCTGAGGTCAGACACTTAACCACCTGAGCCACCCAGGAAACTCTTTTATTTTTTAAAGTAAGCTCTACACTGTGGAGCCCAATGCAGGCTTAGACTCACAACCCTGAGATCAAGACTTGAGATGAGATTGCAAGTCAGATGCTTAACCAACTGTGCCACCCAGGCACCCCTGGACCACTATTTTAAAACTAAACTTTGGGAGCCCCTGGGTGGCTCAGTCATTCAAGCGACCCACTCTTGGTTTCAGCTCAGGTCATGATTTTGTGGTTTGTAAGATCAAGCCCCTCATGGAGCTCTGTGCTGACTGCACAGAATCTGCTTGGGATTCTGTCTTTCCTACTCTCTCTGTCCCTCCCCTGCTTGTGCACACACGTGCTCTCTTGCTCTTGCTCTCAACATAAGTAAACTTTAAAAAAAAATAAAACCTAAACTTTCGGAAAAAAAATTTTTTTGTTAGTTGGGGTCTGGTCTTATGTGAGAGGCATGGAGAAGAAAAGTGTTTAAGAAAATTTGTTTATCATTGGTTGATTGGCAGTTTGCCTTTCAGTATGGCAGGCAGCTAAGTGCATGAGACTTTTGAGACTTAGTTTTATATGATTTAGACATATGTGAGGCGAGTGAAGAAGTTTGGAGGTAATATTATAAAGTCTTTCATTTTTACTTCATTTTCAGTTTGTCATTTCTACCTAATCCTTCTATTTAAAAACTCTGATGATTTCTATTCATTTACCTTGACTTCAAGAAATTGTCAAGGTGCCCCATGCTTTTTCACTGAGACAAATACCTAATTCTACAGAATTTCATTTGAATGAAGAGCCAGATCATTATTATATTCATTTAATAATGTAATAGCCCCTTAATTCTCCAATATTTTCATATTTGGTGTTAATTCATTGACATAGACAATGGGTGTTTTCATTTTAAGCAGTCTTAAACAGACCTCATTAGAAAGCACTCTTTGGGTCCAATGCAATTATGCAATTATTTGGGTCCATGGAGTTCATCTCCTGGGTTTCTCTAGCTTCTATGCTTCAAACAGCACTCTCCTTCAGTAGTTACTAAAGTCTAGATTCTACATGGTGAAAAAGTCTAGTCTTAATGGTTAAACATATAAATAATCTATACTAATTTTCTATCCTAAGAGTTTAGTGAAAAATATTTATACAATAGAGGTTATGGTTCAGAAACTTCAAAATAAGTAAAACCACACTTAAATTTAAATATAAATGACCTGGTAAAATAATGTATAGCATTATTATTCTTATTCTTATTATTATTAATTATTATTATTATTATTAGAAGCAGAAGAATTATGTCCTTAGGGTAATAATACCTGAATTTGAGACCTAGGTGTACCGCATACAAGCAGAGCTTGTGAATTTGGAGATGTCATTGGCATCTCTGAATTTTCTTATCTGCTAAAAATGACAGGATGATATAACTCTGATTTCTTCAAAACAATGTTGTTGTAAAGATCAAATGAGCTGATTGTTCATTAAAAAGTTTTGAAAATTGTAAAGTGCTATGCAAAATCAGAAATATAGTAACAAAATATTTGTTAAAAAATGCAAAGTAATATCTCATATTCTTTCTTTCACCAAACTGGAGAAAACTGGAGGGGTTTGGAATGACATTATCCTTTCTTGTCTCAATTCTCTTTGTTGGACCTTTGCTGCACAACTCAGATTTCAGGTAACTATGCTTATTGTTTCTGACTTTAATGAAGCAATATTGATTATATGATAGTGTGCCTATGTCCACCCTTAAGAATTTTAACCAGCTTCTGTAATATATTATGTGTTAAAGGGAAAAAACACATTAGGCACAGATTCTTCTTTTTTTTAAATTAATTTTATTTAAATCCAAGTTAGTTAACATATAGTGTAATAATGGTTTCAGGATGGGATGCCTGGGTGGCTCAGTTGGTTAAGCGTCAGACTTTGGTTCGGGTTATGATCTCATTGTTTGTGGGTTTGAGCCCCATGTCTCTGTGCTGACAGCTCAGAGTCTGGGGCCTGCATCAGATTCTGTGTCTCCCTCTGTCTCTGTTCCTCCCCTACTCGCACTTTGTGTGTGTGTCTCTCTCTCTCTCAAAAATAGATAAACATTAAAAATTTTTTTTAATAAAAATAAAATGGTTTCAGGAATATAATTCAGTGATTCATCACTTACATATAACACCCAGTGCTCATCCCAACAACTGCCCTCTGTAATGCCCATTACCTATTTAGCTCATCCCCTCCCCTCCAGCAACCCTGTTTTTTCTCTGTATTTAAGTTTCTTATGGTTTGCCTCCCTCTCTGTTTTTATCTTCTTTTTCCTTCCCTCCCCCTATGTTCATCTGTTTTGTTTCTTAAATTCCACATATGAGTGAAATCATATGATATTTATCTTTTTCTGACCAACTTATTTCACTTAGCATAATACATTCTAGTTCCATCCACATTGTTGTAAATGGCAATATTTCATTATTTTTGTTTGCCAAGTAATATTCTAGTGTGTGTGTGTGTGTGTGTGTGTGTGTGTGTGTGTGTGTGTGTATACACACCACATCTTCTTTATCCCTTTATCCATTCATCAGCCAATGGATGTTTGGGCTTTTTCCATAATTTGGCTATTGTTGATAATTCTGCTATCAACATTGGGTGCATGTGCCTCTTCAAATCAGGTCTTTTGTATTCTTTGGATAAATACCTAGTGATTGGGCACAGACTTTTTCACTTTACTAATAAAACATTTTCTTAATATCCCCTGGGGAAAATATAGAGAGGGCTATTCTATTAAAAGTTAAGAATGGCCAACCTAAAGTACAGAAAACTTTTTAAAAAATGAAAAGCAACCAAATTTGAGAGATAATCAAAGAAAAGCCTCCAGGTGAGTCTTCTCTCCAGTCAAGAAGGATGTATTTAAAGCTTACTGAAAAGAGAGAGGAAAGAGCTATTAGAACAATAAGAATTGTTGATAAGAAAGAATATAAGAATGGTGTCAAGGGAGCGAATCAGGCAAGGAAGATGAAGCACAAAAGCACAAGTGTTCTTAAGGGACAGAGAAATTGAGAAATGCTTACAAAAAGAGAGAAAGGTAATGAGATAGGGAACTTCAGATATCCCTGAGGTTACACATTAAAGAAATAGTTATTTATGTCTGTGTCTATCTCAGCCACTAAATTTTTAGCTCCTTGAAGCAATTCATAGATGTGTCTCCCAGAGCGACTAGCTTAGTTCCTTGTTCATAGAAGGTACTCAATAGGTACTGAGTTGAACCTGAATAAAATTTACCTATATGGTATGTTGGATGCTGGCTATGAAACACAGTGTGGTTAGTACAAAGCAAGACAAAACTCATTAAGTGAATACTGGCTCATTTATTCATTCTACAAATTCTTCGTGAGCACCATGTGCTAGGAAGGCTCTGAGGATGAAGCAATGAATCACATGTGTTAGGATTCTGTTTTCTTTACAAAAATATAACCCAGATCTTCCAAGTTTAGTATTAGAAGAATTTCCAGATGATCAGGAGATAGTTGGACCACATGGCCATGGTTTTTTCCTCTGGCCTTCCCTTGTCATGGAGTCTTTAAATTCCCTGTCATTGAGACAATCATACTGGGGAGGGGCTGAAGATCTCCTTTTTGGCACTCTGGTGCAAGCATGGGCAAATGACCCTCTCCTGGTTTCCTGTAATGCACTTAAATAGTCTATTAAAGATTGGGGGATACAAAAGATAACCTAAATAATAGCTAAATAATAGCATGAATTTCAATAATCTGGGTTGAAGTTATACCATGACTCCAAAGCTCCTGTGCTTCCATGAAGGGGGGAAAAAAAAAAGACAAAAAACAAATAGATTTTAGGGTGCCTGGGTGACTCAGTCGATTGAGCGTCCAACTCTGGATTTCTCAGGTCACGATCAACTCTGGATTTCAGCTCAAGTCATGATCTCACAGTTTGTGGGATCCAGTTCTTGCTTAGTGTGGAGCCTGTTTGGGTTTCTCTCTCCAGTCTCTCTCTCTGCCCCTCCCCCTCTCTCAAAAAATAAAGAAATAAACATTTAAAAAATAACTTAAAAAAAAAGAAATCAAACAAATCTTATCGGTGTTCTTCCTTCTTGGCTCTCCTTTTGCTAATATATGGTGGATCATGGGAGACATCCTTAATAGGAATCACTCAAGAGTACGCTTACAAACATTCTGACTCCTTGACCTTGGAAGTCAAATGTTACTTCATAACAAATTTGGGCCCACTCTCTCAGAAAAACTTTCCTGCCTGAGGAGTAGCCCCTTTCCTTGGCAAGGATCAACAAGAAGACTTAGTTCTTTAGACTGCATCACAACACAATAAACGGAACATTCTCTCTAGAGATACATACTTACAGTAATAGTAGAGGTGGGAAACTTAGTTCTGTATTATAGAGTACTACACTGTAATTTCCTCTTTCGTTTATATTTAGGGAAATGTGCTCTGTGTTTATTAAAATAATAAGAATAATGGGCACCTGTGTGGCTCAGTTGGTTAAGTGTCTGACTTCAGCTCAGGTCACGATCTCATGGTTCGTGGGTTCAAGCCCCGTGTCGGGCTCTGTGCTGACAGCTCAGAGCCTGGAACCTGCTTCAGATTCTGTGTCTCCCTCTCTCTATGCCCCTCTCCTACTTGCTCTCTCTCTCTCTCTCCCTCCCTCAAAAATAAATAATAAAAACATTTAAAAATTAAAAAAATAAAATAATAAGAATAATATAAAACGAAGTTTGTAGGTTGAGTCTAGATATCCCACCAAGTTCTGTACGCATAGCATATAGAAAGGAAAAAGACCTGTACATACACAGGTTCAAAATTTGAACCTTCATTACTTTGTCTCAAAGCACTCTGTGAAGGGGAAAATGTTGTGGAGAAAGGATCGATGGGAAGAAAAGCTACCCTTTATTTTTTTTTTTATTAAAAAAAATTTTTTTTCAACGTTTTTATTTATTTTTGGGACAGAGAGAGACAGAGCATGAACGGGGGAGGGGCAGAGAGAGAGGGAGACACAGAATCGGAAACAGGCTCCAGGCTCTGAGCCATCAGCCCAGAGCCCGACGCGGGGCTCGAACTCACAGACCGCGAGATCGTGACCTGGCTGAAGTTGGACGCTTAACCGACTGCGCCACCCAGGCGCCCCGAAAAGCTACTCTTTAAATGTCTCCTATGTGCTAATATAGTTGTAGCAACACTCACAAATATCTCATTGTGTCTTCCTGACAACACTGTGAATTCAGCTCATTTTATATGTGTGGAAAACAAAACACAAAGGATCTAAGTGAAGAAGTCTGTTCATGTTTAGCTTATAATTATTGTGTTAAATTAGATTGAACTCAGCTTCATGCAGTCACTCAGTGGATATTTACTGTGAATTTACTATGTACAAGCATTACAATGTATTGTAGGGGAAACAAAGTGATGTGCATTTTCTGTCCTCAAATTACTTCCATTTTAGTAATGAAGGAAAAAAAGCACTCCACTAATGAGGATGTTATTCATAACCACTGAAATAATATTTTCAGATGACAATAGTGAGATTAAAGTAACCATCCATCAGTTTTTTAAAAAGCTAATGGCTAGGGAGGGAAAAGAGGCAGTGAACATGTAATAGGATACTCCCTGGACATGTTGGTTCAGGTTAAAAATTCTCAAGCTCCTTTAAATATGAAATTTGCTCAGTTATATTGAGTCACTCATTCCGAGACTGCCTGGGGGTAGGGACATTAATTAGAACCAATTGTAGCAGATCCAAATCTAACACAGATCTCCACTTTAAAAGGCAGGGGGGAGGAGGGAGTGGCAAACAGACTTATATTTCCAAAAAAGAATTGTTCTAGAAAGATCAAAAAGGAAAGGCAATTATGAAGGGAAGCTGCATCAGGAAGTAAGAAAAGCACTGAACAGAAAGAGAATGGCTGCTCTAAGAAGTAATAAAAACGATATCTGGCAATATATTGTAGCTAAGCACTTGGATCTAAACATCAAAAACACCTGGATTTGGATCCTGGCTCTCTTGAAGAAGTTTATTTGACATCTTTGAGTCTCAGGTTTCTTATCTGTAAAATAGGGGAAGACAATACTATTACTTACCTTGATATGGTTGTTGTAAAGGTTAAATAAGCAAATACAAATAAAAAGTCTGGGACATCATAAGCTCTCCGTGAGTGGTTTCTATTACAATTTTTCAGTGATTTAAAGAGATCGTGTCCTTGAATTTGGTGAATCGATAGTGATCTACTAGTGCCATACTAATTCCATGGAATGCTAAGCAATTTTAAAATATATTTTACAACTGCAGTTCTTAATTGGTATGTCTCCACTCATGGATAGGGGCATTTTGAGAACTTGTGGGAAAGGTTTTTGGACACACAAACATGAGAGTGGCAATGGGGAGTGATTCTTGGGATTAGTGGACAGCAACTAAGGACACTATCTGTCCTATAATTCTCAGGAAAGTCCTCCACATAGAAAGGTGATGCCCATGCATCCTACATGATTTTCAAATGTCCCTTTAGATGTTCGGGTAGGTAAAAAAGAAAAAAAAAAACCTGAAATTCTGTATAATGACCTAAACCTAGAACTGAACTCCATTTTTTCTCCCATGGTTAATATGAATTTTCTAGAAATGCAGCTACTATGTAAATGTAAGGAAAAATGTGTGTTGTTTTCTTTGGAATTTTACCAAGGATAGTTCATCATTTTGGGAATATTCTGTCACTTGACAGTGTTACTCCTATGACAAATCAATACATCTAAATATCAGTCTGCTTTTTTTGGCTATGATATTTGCATTAATGCTACATATAAGTACAAGCATCTAACTTCTTCATTATGCCTTCTAAAAAACTCATGTCTAAGCACTTCATTATATTATTTCATTATAAATTGCCTTGCTTTTATTTTATTATCCTATATTTTATGGCTAATGCATTATATTGGTTTTTAAAACTTGCTTATGTTCATTGAATATATTACTTATGAATTTCATCTCAGGATAATAAGGAAGGCAAAATAAAATATTTGCTATTAGAAGGGAGTGTTGGGTCTAAATGGGGTGGAGAACCATGCTCTAGGATTTAATGGCAAGAAAATGTATTAATAACATAAGGTCACCCCAAAAGACCCAGATTAGCTAAAGCAATCTTGAAAAAGCAAAGCAAAGCTGGAGTCATCATCTAGACTTCAAGTTATATTACAAAGCAGTAGTGATCAAAACAGCATGGCACAAAAATAGACACGTAGATCAATGAAACAGAATAGAGAGCTCAGAAATAAACCTATAAATATATGGTCAGTGAATCTTCCACAAAGCAGGAAAGAATATCTAATGGGAAAAAGACAATGTTTTCAACAAATGATGTTGGGGAAACTGGACAGCAACATGCAAAAGAATAAAATGGAACCATTTTCTTATACCATACACAGAAATGAATTCAAAATGGATTAAAGACCTAAATATGAGACCTGAGTCCATAAAAATCCTAGAAGAGAGCAAGGCAGTAACTTCTTTTTTTTTTTTAATTTTTTTTCAACGTTTATTTATTTTTGGGACAGAGAGAGACAGAGCATGAACGGGGGAGGGGCAGAGAGAGAGGGAGACACAGAATCGGAAACAGGCTCCAGGCTCTGAGCCATCAGCCCAGAGCCCGACGCGGGGCTCGAACTCACGGACCGCAAGATCGTGACCTGGCTGAAGTCGGACGCTTAACCGACTGCGCCACCCAGGCGCCCCAAGGCAGTAACTTCTTTAACATCAGCCGTAGCTACTTTTCTCTAGATAGGTATCCTGAGGCAAGGGAAACAAAAGCAAAAATAAAGTATTGGGACCTCAGCAAAATAAAAAGCTTCTGCACAGCAAAGGAAACAATCAACAAAACTAACAGGTAACCTACAGAATTGAGAAGATATTTGCAAATGACATATTTGACAAAGAGTTAGTATCCAAAGTACATGAAGAATTTATATAACTCAAGATTCAAAAAACAAATAATCCAATTTAAAAATGGGCAGAAGACATGAACAAAAAATTTTTCCAAAAAAGACATACAGCTGGCCAACAGACATGTAACAAAGATGTTCAACATCACTTATCATCAGGAAAATGCAAATCAAAACTACAGTGAGATATTACTTCATATATGATGTCAGAATGGCTAAAATCAACAACACAAGAAACAACAGGTGTTGGCAAGGATGTGGAAGAAGTGGAACCCTCCTGCACTGTTGGTGGGAATGTAAACTGGTGCAGCCCATGTGGAAAACAGTGCGGAAGTTCCTTAAAAAGTTAAAAATAGAACTACTCTATGATCCAGCAATCGCACTATTGGGTATTTACCCAAAGAATACAAAAACACGAATTTGAAGGATACATGCATCCTTATGTTTATAGGAGCATTATTTACAATAACCAAATTATGGAAACAGTGCAAGTGTCCGCTGACTGACAAATGGATAAGGAAGATGTGATACACACACACATACAAAATGGTATATTATCCATGGAAAAGAATGAAATCTTGCCATTTGCAATGACATGGATGGAGCTAGAGTATAATGCTAAATGAAATAAACCAGTCAGAAAAAGGCAAAGACATTTTAGAAGTAGAGAGTGAAATAGAGGCTCTTTTCACATGAAAAAATTGTTCTTTTTCATAAAATCAGTAACAAAAAACAGATTTGGCTGCTCTGTTCAGTTTAAAATATCTTATCTGAAAGTTATTTATAGAAAACCAACACAATGCCAATATAGAGCACAGTGTAGATATACACAGAATGTAATATTATAGAAGGAAAATAAATTTAAAAATTAGATGATTTGAAAGGCTAGATACATTGTGCTTTCCTGGTTATTTTGAGGATTGGACCGCCAATAGAGAGAAGCTAAATAAAAAAGTGGCGTATAATTCTGGAAAGAACACAAGTAACAAATTTCTCTCTGTTGCAGAAAATAGCATAATCTCTTTAATGATTATTTTAGAGGTCAACTGCTAGAAGTTCACCAACAATTGTTTTGCGTAGGTGTATCAGCAGTTGGTATTAGTTAAAAAAAACCCAAACCAAAAATCTAAGGTTTAACACTTAAGGAGTTATTCTAGACTACCTAAATCTCAAATTTCAAAATGTAAATTATTTAATGTGTGGAATATCTGTTGCAAAATTTTAACATCTAGTTTATTTGCCCTGCCATACGATGCACTTCTGGGCCACAGTTTTCCACATGAGATGATGTAAACTAATTTTAATAACATATGAAGTAAAAATCATAAAGGTAACTCTACCATCAAAATAAAAACAAAACAAAACAGTCAGATAATGGATTATAAAACCAAATTAATTATTAACATATAAAATTCTTAAGGAAAAAACAATACTGAAGTCTGTGTTTTACCAAATAGTTATTATTTGTACAAGTCATTGAGCTACATTTCTGGGTGAGGGGAATGTCATCACTCTAAGCCAGGGTCCAAATCAGTATTCTTTATTGTGAGTCAACCAGATAATATGTGTCTTCTAACAAGAAGCAATGTGATGTTCAGAGTATACCTATGAAGTATTCTAGCCAAAAATATTTAATTTGAATTCATTAAAATGTTATATATAATAGCCAAGTTACAGAAAACACAGGGGAGAGTGGAATAAACCAAATGATAACACAAGGAAGAAATTAGACAAACCAGAGAGTGTGATATTCTCCAGGACAATTGTACCAGTTTCTTCAACAAGTCAAGGTCATAAAAAAAGGGACAGTACTAGGTAAAGAGAGACTTGGCCGTATTAACTGGATGCAAAAGACATTTTTGTTTCATTAAGAAAATTATAAGACTGTATTCTATGTATTATACAAAATAAACATTTACTAAAATAGTTGGACATCATTGGCTGATAAAAGCAGACTACAAAACAGCATATATGGTCTGAGTTCATTAGTTTAAAAAAATATACAGAAAGAGAAAATTAGGAAGCACACATCACTGTTAAATGAAGTGGAAATGTAATGTTTTTACTTTGTCATGGAAATACCAGGCTGTATATTGGGAAGGGAATATTACAAAAGCTAAGTTTTTCTGAGTCCTAATTTCACAAGTGAATGTTGGACTTATAGTCTCCTATAAAACGTTTCTCTCCCACCCCATTCCTATCCTGCTTCTTCTACCAATTATTTCTGGGAGTCTTTCACAGTTTAAGAGTAAACTCTTCTTGTCTCCCAGAGACACACAGAAAAAAAGGATTTAGGCTTCATTCTCCATTCTAGGAAATGTTGGGTGGAACCTTTTCTCTGTTGGGCCCCTTTCTCACTAGTGCCCCAAGGACAGAGGTGTGGCAAACCAACCAGATGGGCTAGAGCTTGATATTCACTAGAGCACAGTTCACTGGTGGGTAGGGCTGCTGGGTCTAAAGTGCAACTCTGCATTTTTAGTTTTTAATGAATTAATTAAATAATTAAATATCAGATGGAGGAGATCATGTTTCTAGATCCAATATGTTATGTTAGCAGGACATCTGGGCAGAGCCTCCTTAGCACCACACACCATGAGGATGCGGCCCGTCAGCCTCTGTTCCACCTGTAGTTGCCTATCCACCATACTCTCTCTTGCTGTCCAGCTTACATGCAATGGGGCAAGTCAGCCAACTAGCCATCTTCCTTTCTGTGGAAGGAAACTTCAGCCCAATAATATAGCTAGTTCAGCAATCTCTTCAGCACAGTATGGGACATATTTTTTGAGGCTATACTAAATGTACTTTGTTGACAGGAAAAAATCCCAGAAAAATGTAATTGGTTTCTGAAAGAAATATAAAAATGCTTCATAGAAATTCCATAGAAATTTTAAAGCACATGAGATATCCACTCCTCACAACACTTTAGGAAAATTGTGGTACTATGCGTGCTCTCAGAATAACATGCCAAGTAGTATAATTTTGATAAAATGTACCTGTCTTTCTACCTCTTTGTTTCTTTATATACTCCTACCTGTCTATGTTAATTAAAAAGCACATAATCAGAATAAAAACAAAAGTAAATCCAGAGGCTGCACATCTACATTTTTGGGAAATTTGGAAGTTCATGGAAATTTTTTATCTGAAAAATCATCCCCGTAGCAACTGACTATAACTTTATTAACAGATTCACATGTCAGTGTGAGGCCTGGATTGACGTCATGTAATCTCTCTATGATTTCGATCTCTGGCTCACGCTTGCCACACAGAATTGCAGGTTGCCCTGAAAAATGAGAACAAGAAAAACAAAAAGGCATATCCTCCTCAATGTGGTTAGCATGAGAACACAGTGACATTTGGTATTTTTGGTAAAGTAGTTATATGGGTCAACCCATGTATTAGCATATAGTTTCTTCTATCCACCAAAAGAGTTGATCAGGTGAAAATATTAACTTAATTGATTGGACAATTGCACATCCTGTACTATCAAAGGAAAGAAGGAAGGAAGAAAAAATTAAGGTAGGTGAGTAGGTTTGTTCTGGGGAATTGATTCGGATGTGCTATCAGAAAATAAGGCATTCTAGGGGCGCCTGGGTGGCTTAGTTGGTTTAGTGTCCGACTTCAGCTCAGGTCATGATCTCACAGTCTGTGAGTTCGAGCCCCACTTTGGGCTCTGTGCTGACAGCTTGGAGCCTGCTTCAGATTCTGTGTCTCCCTCTCTCTCTGCCCTTCCCCTGCTCATGCTCCGTCTCTCTCTGTCTCAAAAATAAATAAATAATAATAATAATAATAATGATAATAATAATAATAAAAACAAGGCATTGTAGTTCATAACTAAGAAATTCATTGCAGGAAGAGAGCCAAAATAGACATAACTTCTTTTGACCATTTATTTGTCTTATTGTAATAACATAATTACAAGGCATAATAATATATAGCATTTTTTGTTGTTTATTATGCCTCATAATATTTATACTTGGTATCTTAAAGGTGAAGATAAGTTGTTGATAACTTGAAGATAAGTTGTTTAGGGTATGTAATGTCTTGATTTTATTCCACCATTTTTGATAGATGAAGAAGCTGGGAAATGATAATGCTGACAAATTGCCAAAGGTAGCAAAGGTATTTAATGACAGAATTGGAAGTAAAGCACAGCATTCCTGCCTCCTAATTCAGTGCAAACAGATGTGTCTATTTCCACAAATTTTTTCAGGATATGGTTATTTGGAGATTTCTGGTGAAGAAACTTATTGAATTAAACACATACTTTAAGTATTTTCTACTTGAAATTATGTCTTTTAATTACATCAATGTGTTTTGCTTTTATGATTTTTTACTTCTGATAAAATATTATGGAAGAAAGTACAGTAACTGCTCCTTGAAGGTATCTTTGAAAAAAATCATATTATGACTCAAAATAATATAACTCAGCACAAGCCTATATACTATATTAATTAATTTAGTCAAGAAACCTTGAATGTCTACTATTGTCAGGCCTAAGAGTTACAATTTCAGTTGTTTTCATGCCAACCTTGCAAGTACTTATTATACTTGTATTTCAGATGAAGTTAAGCAATTTGTCTGGTATAGTGAGTGGCAGAGCCAGACTTTGTACCTTGGCTTGGCCCATATCTATCTTACTCCAAAAGCCATAGGATTTCTGTACCAAATTAATATGTCAGGGCCTTTCTCTCAAAGTGCTTTGGGTATTCAGATGGGGAGGAAGACATATCTGGTTTACATCGAGTAGAGCTTTACAAAGGAAGGAACATTGGAACTGGTGCTTGAAAGATACTCATGTTTTGATTGTGTAGAGATAAGACATTGAGAAGTGAAAGTCAAGAACAATGTCAAACAAAGGAACAGAGTGGGAGTCAGGGTATATGTAGGGAACAAGTTTGGATAGAATTTAGGGTAAGTGAAGGAAAAATGTGCTAAGTTTGAAAAGGTGTCTGAATCCAGGTTCTTTTTTTTTTTTTTTTTAATTTTTTTTTCAACGTTTATTTATTTTTGGGACAGAGAGAGACAGGGGCAGAAGGGGGGAGGGGCAGAGAGAGAGGGAGACACAGAATCGGAAACAGGCTCCAGGCTCTGAGCCATCAGCCCAGAGCCCGACGCGGGCCTCGAACTCACAGACCGCGAGATCGTGACCTGGCTGAAGTCGGACGCTTAACCGACTGCACCACCCAGGCACCCCTGAATCCAGGTTCTAAAGATCCTTGAACAAAAAGGCGGTGCCTTTACTAATTACCATTAGTAATTAGTAAGTGCATTTACTAATTACCATTGACTTAGAAATATAGGTAGGAGGGGCACCTGGGTGGCTCAGTCGGTTAGGCGGCCGACTTCGGCTCAGGTCATGATCTCGGAGTCTGTGAGTTTGAGCCCCGCGTCGGGCTCTGTGCTGACAGCTTGGAGCCTGTTTCGGATTCTGTGTCTCCCTCTCTCTGACCCTCCCCTGTTCATGCTCTGTCTCTCTCTGTCTCAAAAATAAACAAAGAAATATAGGTAGGAATACAAAACACACAGTCCTAAAATTTTAACGGTAACAGGGTTAGGAGTATCACTCTCTTCTTAAGGGAACTTTTTTTTTTTAATAAAGCATAAGAGAATCTTTCTACTTGATAGAATTTACATAAGAGTATTCAGCATACTAAAAATAAACTCTACTGATCTTCTAGAGAGAGAAAGAAAGAGAGAGAGATTTTTGGTTTCAAAAAGCAGACCATGGAAGTTTTATTCAAAGTGTCTTGTTTTGGGGCGCCTGGGTGGTGCAGTCGGTTAAGCGTCCGACTTCAGCCAGGTCACGATCTCACGGTCCGGGAGTTCGAGCCCCGCGTCAGGCTCTGGGCTGATGGCTCAGAGCCTGGAGCCTGTTTCCGATTCTGTGTCTCCCTCTCTCTCTGCCTCTCCCCCGTTCATGCTCTGTCTCTCTCTGTCCCAAAAATAAATAAACGTTGAAAAAAAAAAAAAAAAACAAACAAAGTGTCTTGTTTTAATTTAGATAAACATAATCTTAAGTTTGCTTTGTTAGAGTTTAAACTTTTAGTTATGAAACTTAGTACAAAGCCTTAACACTATTTCTTTGGACTCATCAACCATCCAATGTTGAAATGATGGATTGTATGTATGCTGCACCTATACTGAAGCTGCCCAGTGTTTGTATTTATGGTGGCAGTGTGTTTAACTGAAACACTCTTTGCCAGCTTCCCTTTCAACTAGTTGTGTCTTGTCATTAAGTGTGGGCCAATGAAATCTAAGGAAGTATTTTTAAAGTGGGTCTTCTAGGAAAGTGCTTAGAGATCACGGTAATTTTTGCCCTTCTAGGAAGATGGATGGAATAGCTGAAATCCCAATGACCATAATATCTTAGATAACCTGTTTGGTACCTGTGAACAGAATATAAACACCTGTCTTTGCAGATGAATTAGAAAAATTCCTCTTCTGGGCAACTGCATTCCCTTGCAGTATATAGATCCCACTCACTTCTTGGTTAAGTGCCTTTGCACTGGCAAACTACACAACCATATGAAGTGGCCCTGACAGCTGTATTGATTGGACACTGAGACAGGAAATGAAGCCATGTTTAAGGATAGCAGAGAGGAGACTGATCCCTGCTGACCATGGATGTTCCACATCAGCCCTGAATTGACTACTACTAGATTTATTTTATGTGAGAAAAAAATAAAATTTAGTTTAAGTTATGGTTATTTCTGATTTCTTGTATAGCAGCTAATTGCTAGTAAATTCAGACCACATGGTATGTTTAAGTGCTACCAGTAATTAATTAATTATAAAGATGTTCCTTGAGCATTATATATCATTCTTTGCTGTGCTAGAAACAAAAACAGGGCTTAAAATTGAAGATGTGAAGGACAGTTACCTTCGTACATATATAATTACAGTATACCATGATATGGTTGCTCGATTTGCATATTGCACGTATTAATCTGGCCAAGAAGTGAGTGTGGGCTGGGCTTTGATAGACTGCATTCATACAGATGAGGAATCTTTTCTAGTTCATCTCCACAAACGAGATTCAACCTATAATAATGCCTTATTGTACTTTAGTCCAATGATTTCCAAACTTATTTTGCAGCAGTTAGCCTTCTTTGAAAGAACCCATATGCAGAAACAATGTGTTAGTCTGGATGTTTTGGTTGTAGAGGTCTAGCTCAAATTAGTTTGGATGTGGAAGAGAATTTACTGGTTAATTAACCACATACATTGTAATAGAAGCGGGCCCAGTGTGCTAAGGAAACACACAGTAGGGCTTTTAAAAACGGCTTTATAAAGAAAGTGATGCTTGAGCTAAATCTTGAAGGATGATTTCAAGAGGAGGACAAAATGGGAAAGAGCATACTATGCTGAGTAAGCAGGTTGTGTGAAGATATCTAAGAGAGCAGGTCCTGTTTTGGAAATAAGTGGTTCATTAGAAGTAGGGGTGAGTGGGGCGCCTGGGTGGCTCAGTTGGTTAAGCGGCTGACTTCAGCTCAGGTCATGATCTCGCCGTCCGTGAGTTCGAGCCCCGGGTCGGGCTCTGTGCTGACAGCTCAGAGCCTGGAGCCTGTTTCAGATTCTGTGTCTCCCTCTCTCTGACCCTCCTCCGTTCATGCTCTGTCTCTCTCTGTCTCAAAAATAAATAAACGTTAAAAAAATTTTTTTTAAAAAAAGAAGTAGGGGTGAGAGAGAGAGGCTGATAGAGGCAGCATGTGGGGATGGGGTGGTAAGAGAGAGGTAGATCATAAAGGGATGTATATGCTTATGAAATTGGTTTTTAGTTTATAAATTCTGAGAAGTCACCGAAATATTTTAAAGAGCAGAGTATTATGAATAGAATATGTTTTAGAAGGATGTTGGGATGATACTTAGTAGGGAGGCATTAATAGTCAAAATGCAAAAACTCAGGCAAGAGGAAAACAGGCTGACTTAAGACATTAGTTCACTAGGATGGAGGGAATAGATTAATGAAAATATTTAGTAGGTCAAAGTGATAGATTGTGGTGATGATGAGGGAGAAAAGTTAAAGACGATTCCTAGGAGTCTGCATTGGGGAGTAATTCACATGATTATATTAGCATGGTGGTACCATTTTTAATGAGAGAGGGTCACACAGATCAGAAATAGATTTTGGAGGAAAGACAATGAGCTCAGTTGTAGGCATACTGATTTTGAAATATGTACACACTGTCTGAGTGGAGATAACCAGAAGGAAATTGACAATGTAGGTCTGAATGTGTGGAGAGGACTCTGGATTGGAGATGTAGATTTGGAAATTATAAGTGTAGAGATGGTAGTTAAAACTTGTGGATCTGACCATCTTAGGTGCAGAGTTTGGGGTCCAATATGAACAACACATGAGAGGCTTAAAGAGGAAAAGGTGTCTGTTATGGCCTCCATGCAGCTGAATATCTTCCCACTAAACAGTCAGTAAGTGAAATTGCTACTGTTGTGACTTATTCTTTAAGTTTGTATCTCTAAATAATTGCCTTTTAAAAATACCATTGGGAGGAATTAAACAGGCGAGAGGATAGTGTAATGAAAAGAACAACTGAGCAAGGTAGAAATCAGTTTCTAATACTGACTTTGCCATTGACTGCCTGTATAATGTTTAGCAAGTCACTTTGCCTTCGGTTGTTCATGTGGAAAATGAGGAATTAGGACAAGGTGACCTTCAACATTTGGTAGACTGTGATTCAACCAATAATAGTGCCTTATTATAGTTTAGTTCAGTGACTTTCAAATTTATTTAGCAGCAGTTAGCCTTCTTTGAACGAACTTTCATTCAGAAACACAATGTATTAGGGTGTTTTGGTTGTAGAGGTCTAAGTCAAGTTAGTCTAGAAGAGAATTTACTAGTTAATTTAACTACACCATGTGAAAAGGTGCAGCTGGACCTCATGGGTGACTGGAAACCCAGACTGGTGCACCACCAGGACTTGCTCTCTTGAAATACTGTTAACTCTGTGTAATGGCTTCATGCTACAGAAAGCAGTATGTGGCCAATTGCATTATCAAGACTTCCTTCTTTTCTCAGGCTATCACTATGGTGGAATAACCCTTCTTCCCTTAGCTCCACCTGAACACATCCTGGGGAAGAGCTCTGCTTCCTTTGGCTTGAGTCATATACCTAACCTCTAGCCATGAAGTTGGGGACTGAGCTGGCAGCTGCCACTAGAGTCACCTGTTTATATAGTATAGGCAGGAACAGTTTCCCCAAAAGAAAGCAGCACTGTTTGTAGGAAAAGGAAACTTACCAGGGAGACGATCAGAAGGTCATGATGTAAAACAGTACAAGCTTTCCAGTTGAAGTCCCACCTATCTGGTTCCCTAGGTGGCTTCTAAAGTGTACTTTTGAAGACCACATGAGGTTCCTTGGGATATAGCATTAAATAATTGATTTTATTAATTGCATAGCATGCCAGGTGCCTGTAAATCCTTGACAAACTGAAGCACTAGGTATTTATTGATAGTGGTAGTGCTAAACTAGAAAATTTCTGGAATAAGAGAAGTAGAAAGAGTGGTACTGATGTTGATGGGGTGGAGGTGGTGATTCTGAATATTCAGGGATCAAGGGACTTGAGATGGGAAGTATAGGAAGAGGAGGCAGGAGCACACCAAGATGAACTTTGCCTACTTTGCCATTTTATCTAGAGCTAACATACGATATGGCACACTGTTTAATGGGGAAAACTGTTCATCTTTGGCTAAGGTGGTGGGATGGTCTTTGGTGTCATCCATGGTCATTTTAGAGAAAGGAAAGGGGAGGTTGATGGAAAGAGAGAGTTGATGGACCTGGAGAGGGGCAGAGGCAATGAGTAAAGCTACCTTTCTTGGATGAATATACCCATGGCAGATGGTACCTAAAAATATTAAAAGTGAAGTGATGAGGATAGAAGGAGACAAAAGAGGAATAAGGTGAGTAAGAGATAAGATGGAGAAGAGTGTTGTTCAGTAAAAGATGTAATATGTCACTGGAATATAGTTTGGATGCCCTGTCAGGAGGTATGGGAAGTAAAAATTCAAGATCATCTTGATTAATACTTGTTTAAAACTTGTACTAATGAGTATGAGGCAAATTATATTTAATTATTTTACTAATCATATCTTACTCAATAATTTAAATGTGATACTTTTCTTGAAAAATTATGTACTATTAATATAAAAGTGTGTACTGAAATCAGTAAAATCAAATTTAGTTGATTCTTTACCAAATAGTGATAATGTTCTTGAATAAAAAATTTCATTCTTTGCCTTTTGAGCAAGCCATTCAACAGAATTTCAGAAAACAGATAAAAGAACATAGTTCTTAAGGATTTTATAGGTCCAGCTAGCTACTGGCAGCAAAAACAGAGAGAGATCAGATATACTGAGATCAAATATTAATTGCTAATTTGGAAAAGACACAGGTGGTCACTAGAACATCAAATACCTTTTTTTTTTAATTTAATTTTTATTTTTTTTTTTATTGAGAAGGAATGAACAGTTCTGTAACAATGCAAGTAAACTTAAGGTTTGTTTCAGAACAAATTGTACCTATGCAGTGCTGCTAGTACTAACTTGGTCAAAAGGCCTTACTTAAGCCAGAAACTTTCAATTGGATAAATGACTTTTCTTTAAAAACTTTCTTACTGTGTTCTTATTTTTAATCTTAATAAAAAATTGTAAAAAATTGTAATATCTTACAAACATCAAAAGTTCCCATGAAATGAGACCTCAAAAACAGGTTACTATTCTGTTGCAAACTTTGATCTACTATAAAGCTGCTTTTTAAAAATGGCTGAGGGGCGCCTGGGTGGTGCAGTCGGTTAAGCGTCCGACTTCAGCCAGGTCACGATCTCGCGATCCGTGAGTTCGAGCCCCGCGTCGGGCTCTGGGCTGATGGCTCAGAGCCTGGAGCCTGTTTCCGATTCTGTGTCTCCCTCTCTCTCTGCCCCTCCCCCGTTCATGCTCTGTCTCTCTCTGTCCCAAAAATAAATAAACGTTGAAAAAAAAAATTTTTTTTAATGGCTTAAGTGCTAATCTTTTGTTGTTGTTGGAATGTCTTTTGAATTGGAATCTTAGTTTTTTAGTATCAATGAAGATTTAATTTCTCAGCATCTATACAATGCCAACTATTTGAAAACGATTTCTCTGATCTCAATCTCATAGCAAATGAGAAAAACAATCTTGTTTTTTGGGTGATATGGTTATACTTATTAATATGTAAAAGTTTTGCTTTCCTTTTGTTTTCAGTGAGTCAATACATTTGCTATGGTATAAAGAGAACATTCCTGAGGGTAGAGATTATTTCAACTTAATCTGCATCCAATTGACTTTTAAATTAAAAAACCCAACAACCTATTATTCTTAATTCTGTATGTCACAATTATGATTATTCAGTGGATTGTGATCATTTACTATGTAAAAATTAGAGACCAACAATGAATATCCCTCATATAAATCTGAGCTTCAGGACCAGCAAACCTTTGCACCGTTTATTATTGCTTCCTTAATGTCCACAAAGGTTTTCCCGTCTTCAGTCATTACTGCTGATCAGCCTGAGAGTGACAGATATTATATGGCTCAATTAAAAATACCAGTGCCATCGGCCTTAGCCTCCTGGGTATCGTGACTATTTGTGTTACGTTTCATAATTTTATTTCTGGTTGTTCTGTGAGAATTTCCTGTTTAGAGACAGTTTCCCTTACAACGATTGTGAGCTACTTAATAGGGCCTACATATGCATACCTTTGTGTTTCTGAGGCTATATATATATATATATATATATATGTATGTATATAATGTCTGGAACATAATACCCCTCCATAGATCTTTGTTTATTATATATAAATGAGTATCTAGAAATTTATATATCTATATGTATTTGAAGCATAAATCTTTGAGGATATGCCATCATTACATTTTTATTTTTCAGGTGTTTACTTCCCTCTTTTCTTCAACAGTTGGTAGTATTTCTCCTTGGGGAAGAGTGTGTGCCAAGGAGAAATGCTGTGGCAAAGTGCCATTCAGGCAGGTTTACTATTCTGGGCTCCTGAAGTGATTTGTTTCCTTGTTGCTTACAAAGTCAGAGATAACTATTCATATATATCAGCCTAGACTGAAGATGGTTGGCAATGAGTGAGGTTTCTTCCAGGATTAAGGCCATTTTGACATCTATCAAGAAGATGGAATGGGAGTGCTAGAGGGAAATAGAAACTTAACACAGGTGGAAAACAAGAGTAGCCCACAGTCTTCTATGTCTTAAGGGGCTTCTTCAATCACTTTCTGGTGACAAAAATGAAAGTGGTGCAATTGTTCTTTTGCAAAGGTGGACTCTTTTGATGTCTGATCACTTCTGGCTAAATGATTATTTGTATTTACCACATCTTTCCCCCAGGAGATGGAGGCCTTTGGCATTCAATAATAAGGCCTAATTGATTGCAATCAATACAACATGCTTAGTATGCTAAACAACACATATTTTTTCTTTTATTTTTCTGGAAATAACACACATTTATTGGGAAAAATATACTCTACACAGCTAATATACCCTCATGCTGCTTAAGTACACAAGTCTGGAGCCTGCATTGAAAGATCGTGTAAAACTGCAATAGCACTGTTCTGCCTCTAGAGTTGGTATAATTTTTGGACTACCGGTGGTAAAAGCAGAAGCTGACCCACAAAAACATAATTAAACCCCAGAAATTTAAAATGTCAAGGCCACATTCACCAAGTAAACATTCATCTTTCTAGTTTACATTTGATGTTTTCATACCGTAGGGGGCACTGCCAAACAAACGTAATTCTATCGCGAGAAGGGAGAATTAGAAAATAAATACAACGGGGGTTATCGCAGAGCGCCACACGTTCTTTTATTTACTTTTCGCGACACAACTTAACAGATGTTTTACTTTAAAAACAAACAAACAAACAAACAAACAAACAAACATCGAAGAGGTCAGGAACCCTTTCCTTCCGTCACTTCATCTCACCTGGAGTCTCATTAGCTCCCCAGACCAGCGCTCGGCCCCGCGGTCAGGCAGCCTCTGGAGAGCATTCAGTAAACGGCGCGGAGTCCAGGCACGAACACAGGGTGAGGAGGGTTCGCCAGTCTCTTCCCCACCATGGTTTGTGGACGTGGATTTTTGATACCTTACCAGTCTTCCCAGCTCGTCACTCAAGCCAAGAAAAGAGAGTAAAAAAGCAGTAAGGGTAAAGAAGAAAACGGACAAGACTCCTGGCAGCCGCGCGCGCACGCGCGCCAGGACGAAACGCGGAGACTAGGAGGTGGGGCCGAGGCGCAGGGCTGGAGCTCCGCCTCCTTCCCCCTCACCCCCCCCCCCCCCACCCAGCGCAGGGGAGTGACTGACTCTCGCCAGCCCCTCCACGTCAATCAACCCTCCTCCTTCTCGCACTCTCTGCACCTTGTTATTAATCTCAATACAGATATCGCGCGGACGCCTCTCCCCCGGCCCTCGGGGGTGTGAACGTGTGTGAGCGAGAGCGAAGGCACCGAAAGCTAGCGTCTCTGTGCAGCAGCCTCGGGCCCGGCAGCAGCAGGCGCAGCAGCAACCCCCGCAGCGGCGACAGCCCCAGAGCCAGGAGGCCAAGGCCAAGGCCAGGCTCTGCGCCGCTCTTGGAGTAATTGCCGCGGCTTCAGAGGCTGCGGGGGCGCAGCTTCCTCCGGCGGGGGGCCTTCGCGTCGGCGGCCGCGGCCGCGGGGCCTCTCCTGAGTGCCCAGGGTCACCGTCCCCGAAACCCGGCGGCGCGGCCCTTCGTCCCCCTCCCCGCCCCCAGTCCGTCTCCTCGCTCCGGTCAGCAGCAGTCTTCTTCGCCGCCGCCTCTGCTGTTCCTCCGGCGGCCC
Source organism: Herpailurus yagouaroundi (assembly GCF_014898765.1). Taxonomy (NCBI): domain Eukaryota; kingdom Metazoa; phylum Chordata; class Mammalia; order Carnivora; family Felidae; genus Herpailurus; species Herpailurus yagouaroundi. The sequence goes on from NW_024412376.1 coordinate 104,884,311, forward strand.
GGCCCGGCCCGCCCGCCCCGCGTCCCCTCCGGCCGGTGCCTCTCCCCCCGGCGGGCTGCCTGCATGTCTTTGCTGCCCTCAGCCCCGCCGCCACCGCCGCCGCCGCCTCCCCCGCCGCCGCAGCACCAGCACCAGCAGCAGCCGCCCCGCCGCCGCCGCCGCCGTCGCCGCCCGGACCCCGGCGCGCTGAATGCAGGTGAGGAGGGGGCAGAGGCCCTCCGCGACCCCAGGCCCAGTCGCCTTTGCTTGCCCACCCGCCCGCGAGCCAGGTCCGGGCCCTGCCTGTCGCGGCCGCTTCCCTTCGGGGCGGGCGGGAGTGAGGCCCGCCCGTGGGTGTTTGTGTTTGCGTCTGCGGCCGCGGCTTCGGAGGGGAAGCATCTGTGGGGGCCTGGTGCGCGCGCGCGCGCGTGTTTGTGTGTGTGTCTGTTTCCCCTGCCGCGGGGAAATGGCTGCTGTTGCTCCTTCTGGGCCAGAGGAAGAGAATGAGGTAGAGTGTTTTTGTGCCTCCGAGTAGAATCGAGAGTGTTGGGAAGAGGAGCGCGTCCCCGGGGAAATGAGGTGGGAGAGGGACAAATGTGCGTGTGGGTGTGCGAGTTGGGACCCTGGCCGGCGGGGAGGCTGCCTGAGGACCCGGAGCGAGTGGGTGTGTGTCGGGTGTGGAGCTGACCCGTATCGCTGTCGGAGACGGCGAAGGTTCTGGGGTGTGTGTTGGGGGTGGGGGGCGGGGGTCAGCGCCCAGGGCCCTGGACTCTGGGGGTGGATTTCGTGTGTCTGGGACCCTCGAGTGGCGTGCGTCCCCCTACCCCCATTTTGTGGCTGAGGCTCCGGTGCCTCGCAGGTGAGCACTGCTCGGGCTTCGACCCGGCCGGGGAGTGTGAGTGTGTGTGCAGCACACGGACGGCAGCCAGGCCGGGAGAGCTGCGGGTCGGGGCCGCGCCGCTGTTCCCGGGCCCGGCAGGAAGCGCGCCGGCCTGCAGCGCGGCCTAACCGCTTCGGCGCCCGCCCGCCAGCGCGCCAGCCTCCCGCCAGCCTTCTCGGACGCCTCCCGGGACGCCGGGCCCGCGGGGGCCCAGGGCGCTGCCTCGGGCCTGGGCAGGTGAGGGTCGGAGGCGGGACGCGCGGATTGCCGTCGCCTCGGCCGCCTCCGCGTCTGCTGAAGGGAGGCGAAGGCATATTTTGGCGTTCGAACTGCAAGCTCTTGCCCTAGCCGACGGTGGGACCCGAGGGAAAGTGAATCAAAGCAGTAAATCTGGTGAATACGCGGTGTCCAGATCCCTTCTCTTCATCTTTCCCTGAAGGCTGGGTGGAGGGACCAAGTGCACATTTTCAGTCTTCGTTGCCTGTTTTCTCTTGGATAAGATATATGCATCTTTTTAAGATAAGAATTTTCTTGAGAGGCGGGGGCAGAAATGGAAGCTGGCTTCCCTGTTGTGTGGTGTTGGTGAGATTGGATCGATTTTGTACGTTTGAAATTGTTTTATCCTGCCTCCTAGGGGGAAAGGCGTGTACACGCCGAGCCGAGGAGGTCGGTGAGGAAGAGGAAGTTACTGTAGCTGTCATCGTCCTATTTAGCTTATAGGCTGTTTAGGTGGGTTGTTTTCAGGGAGTTTAGCTAAGCAGTTTGCACACGTTGGAAGCACAGTACTACATTTTAGGAGATACTACCTTATTGTCTCTACTTATCTTAATTGCCAATCAAGATAGTCGCTTACAAACAAGTTTTCGCTCAGTCTCCCAAACCTAGATCAAACAGCCTTTATTTGCTTACCCAGTGGGTGTTTCTGGAAGGCTGTTTTGCAGAATGGAACTGTAAAGCTCAACCTGCAAAGAGGTACACAGTGCATTTTAGACCCAAATATAAATCCGTATTTGGATAATTACTTGCTGATTTATTTTACTGCACCCTCTTTTCGTTTGCAATTAGTTAGCTCATCTAGTTAAAGGCCTATAGATAAAGTCATGATATAGATTTGATCCTTGCAGACCATGCTGTATATAATGGCCAGATAGCTCCATTTCTAAACCTGGTTTCACAAAGAAATGTTCAGGCTGTTCACTGGGAGGGAAGAAAAGGAGTGAAGGAGAGCTGTTTTCTAAGACCATTGCAGGAAAAACAACACTTGTAGTTAAATGGAAAAAAGGACTTGTTTTACAGACCTCAGAACTCTGGCTGTGCCCTATTTCTTAGCAGTTTGACCTTAGCAAGTTACCTAATGTCTGTCAGCCTCTGTTTTCTCATTTGTAACAAGGAGATAATACATTTATAGTAAGGTTGTCCTGAGGGTAGGATGAGAAAACTTGTTGGGTACATAGTAGATGCTTAGTTAAATATTCTTCTTCCTGCAGCCCTGATTGTGGGCATTGAAACATTGTGGGTAACTGAGAACAATATTATGTAACTGTAAGTTAAAAAATCACAGTAGAACATTTCGGAGTCCTTCGATATACATAAGGTATATATAAACAACTCTTGATGCTGTATTTTGTCTTTTTCCTAGAAATAAGACTATCATTAAAGTAGCCTACTACATTAGTTTATAGAGGCTATCTAGTCATACTTTTTTTCCCTAGTATTTTTGAATAGGCCATCGCAGTTTCATTACTTTTTATGAATTCTTACTGTGTAGCCCTGGAAATAGTGCCTTAAGCTGTATACAGCACATACATGCTCCCATACAGTCAAGCATTAAAATGGATCAAGGAATCAGAGTTTACCCTTTATACAAAAGTGTAAGTGCCAAAAAAATTGCTGTGTAATTCTTTTAGTTCATGTTGACTGATTTGGTAAACAAAACCCTCTTGGAATATTTTCCTGAATAGTTTAAGGAAAAATCCTCAATCAACTTTTAATAGCTTTCCATTTTTATTATTTTGTTTGGAGTCGTAAATGTGTTTTTCATTTCATTTTAATTGTATTTTGGTGGGAAAAAATGATTCGCAATTTAAGGTAAAGGCAATGGAGAAGTTGAAAGGATTTTTTTTTTCTTTTTTTCTTTTTTTTTTTTTGGTGAGGGCAGGGTGAAGAGGATGTTGAGAGAAGTTTCATTGGTTTAAGTTTGTAATATCTATTTACTAATGCAGGGCTCCCAGTTAGGCCTTATTTATATTTATATCAGCAATGCTAAGATTAAAAAAAAACAAACTAGTTCCAAAATTTCGACACTTTTGTGAAGGAGAGTAGAATGCAAAATATCATGGTTTTGTTAAAGTGTGTCTTTGGTTGTGTGTGCATTTACAATGAACAGAATTAATCTGCCATATGGTTATATTTAAAGGAAGAATTAATTCTTCCTTAAGCATTATGAATGATAATAAAATGAGTAAATATACTAAAACTATAATTTTTAATACTTTAAAAACAATGAAATAGAAATTAATTTTGTCCTTAACTAGGGCAAATATCTGATATTGCAAATTAAACGTTATGAATTACAGTGTTTTTTTGTTTTGTTTTGTTTTTTTAAATTTTTTTTTTCAACGTTTATTTATTTTTGGGACAGAGAGAGACAGAGCATGAACGGGGGAGGGGCAGAGAGAGAGGGAGACACAGAATCGGAAACAGGCTCCAGGCTCTGAGCCATCAGCCCAGAGCCTGACGCGGGGCTCGAACTCACAGACCGCGAGATCGTGACCTGGCTGAAGTCGGACGCTTAACCGACTGCGCCACCCAGGCGCCCCTGAATTACAGTGTTTTAAAACACTTCATAATTTTTTAATTTGAGAAAATTGAGGAAAACCTTTTTTGTTTTGGCTTTTATATTTTTAATGTTTTAAAATTTATCTATTAGATTTGAATCAGTTAACATACATTATAGTATTGGTTTCAGGAGTAGAATTTAGTGATTCATCACTTACATATAACACCCAGTGCTCATCCTGACCAGTGCCCTCCTTAATGCCCATCACCCATTTAGCCCATCCCCCCAGCAACCTCCCCTCAAGCAACCCTCAGTTTCTTCTCTTTATTTTAGAGTCTCTTATGGTTTGCCTCCCTCTCTGTTTTTGTCTTATTTTTCTTCCCTTCTCCTATGTTCATTTGTTGTGAGGAAAACATTTCTTGGTAATCATGAAAGTACTGAATATTAAGACGTGGACAGTAAAATTTATTAACAGTGGAACTGCTCATTCTATCGTTGTTTAAAGTAATTATGTTACAACATAACCAAGGTGGAAAATTGTTTTAAAATTTAATGTTACTTAAATGGGTTTTTAAACCGTCTTTCCAAAACATCCCTTATAAATGTCTTTAATTAGGGGGAATTCAAATACTTAAACTTGTGCACATATTACTTTGGATAATGTTAAGTAGAGTAATAAATACACCAGAATTTCAGTGGCTTCACACATGTAAGTTTGTATTTTGCTCACGTGTAACAGTTCTGTGCAGGTGCTCCTGGTTAGCAGACTTGTTGCTTTCCTTTGTGTGGTATTTGAGGGACCCTGACTCCTTATATCTATGTATGGTTCCACCATTCTTTAGGGCCTTGGAGCCCTGCGTGTTGCTTACTGGCCATTTAAGAACTCCCAGACTTAAAGTGACCAACATCTGCCCACATTTGATTGGTGAGAAGTTGTCACAGAGCCTTATTGGAATGCAAGGGAGATGGGAATGTAGTCCCCAGATGGTGGACAGCTTGGGGCATTTCATGATGTTGTTTTAGATGGTAGCATATACTTATGAAATTCTGTCAAAAAGGTGAGTTATAATACTTAAAAATTGCTTTCCATCTTCAAAGAGTAAAATTGGGCCCGGTGGGGTGAGAAGGAAGGAGTTAAAGCCACAAGAGGAGGAAGAGCTCTTTTCTATGAGGACTTTGAATGACAAGTGAAATCATGCTATTTAAAGAGAGAAATTTCACAGAGAACATAACAATTGGATTTTATAACCTTTAGTAGGTCTCTCCTTTACTGTCTAGTTATCTACTCTCATTGTGGTCTACTGGGTTCTGGCTGTTGGAGCTTTTTTCTCTTTGTACTTTGAAATCCGTTGAATTTCAGTTTCTGGGGTATAGTTTCTTGGCAAACAGAGTTTTGAATTTTTACTTTCTATTAGGATAAAATATTATTATTAACTTTAAGGAAATTTTGTGGACCTTACTATGTTTTACTGTTTGCTGTTGCTGTTTTTGTAATTCTAAAGTCATCTTAATATATGTGAGACTTCACCCTGAAAGAACAATAAAATCATCAAATAAACAACAAAGGTTTAATTATTAACTTTGTGCTTATGTTTCATGATGAAGATATTACAATTTTCTTTGATTAACTGCACTAACACTGAGCCTGTTAAGGGAATTTTATCTCTGGACAACTTTAATTTTAATCGAATTACAAGTTATTCTTTCATTACTTAGGATTATTGTAATGTGAAAACTTAGTGCTGTGTTCTCCTTCACTTATTTTTATTTTGAGCAGTTTGGTTAGGGATCTATAGGAGTTTTGGAAGGAAGGAAGACTTTTGAGTAGTCTTGTTAACTTCTCCCTGGTACATATTTTTAATATTTTGCATTTTGAAAATTTAAGCCCTTATTTGAGGGCCCATTCTGTATCCATTATTATACTTGATTCTAAAGAGAAGTATGAAAGAACTAGAAGAAACCCTTGCAAAACTTGTAGGTTATGAGTAAAGGAGATAAAACATAGGATTTAGTTATTTCAAAACATTTAATGAACAAGCCCAAGTCACTACAGCATAAACTGTTTGCAGACATTCTGTGAAGGAGTAACATGAAATGGAATGGTGGGTGGGTCAGGGACTACTTAAATTGAGAGAATTTTTTTGGTAACAGCTTTTTTGAAATAGAATTCACTTACCATAGAAATAGCCCATTTAAAATATATAACTAGTAGTATATAGTATATTCACGGTAGTGCAGCCATCACCACAGTTTTAGAACATTTTAATCACCTGAAATACAAATCCTGTATCCTTTAAGAGTAGGGCCCCCCCCCCCCCCCCGCCGTTCTCCCATATGCTTACTTCTGGGCAATCACTGATCTGCTTTCTGACTATATTCGCCTATTCTGAACATTTCATACAAATGTAACTGTAGTGTAATATGTGGTCTTTATTTATTTTTTTTAACGTTTATTTATTTTTGAGACAGAGAGAGACACAGCATGAACAGGAGAGGGGCAGAGAGAGAGGGAGACACAGAATCAGAAGCAGGCTCCAGGCTCTGAGCCATCAGCCCAGAGCCGATGCGTGGCTCGAACTCGCGGACCGCGAGATCATGACCTGAGCTGAAGTCGGATGCTTAACCGACTGAGCCACCCAGGTGCCCCAGTATGTGGTCTTTTATTACAGGCTTGTTTCACTTTGTTTTCAAGGTTTCATTCATGTTATAGTACTCATTCTTTTTATGGTTGCATAATATGCCTTCATATGGATAAATACTACATTTTGTTTATCAGCTAATGGACATTTGGTTTGTTTTTACTTTTTGGCTATTATATAAGTAATTCAGGTATGAACATTCATATACAAGTTTTGTGTACATAGTTTTTAGCGCTCTTGAATATATGCCAAGGAATGGAATTGCTGGATCATATGGTACCTCTGTGTTTGCTTGTTTTTAAGTTTTTAAAAAATGTTTATTTTGATAAAGAGCACAACAAGCAGGGAGGAGCAGAGAGAGAGAATCCCAGCAGGAACTGTGTTGTCAGCACAGAGCCTGATGCCAGGCTGGAATTCACAAACTATGAGATCATGACCTGAGCCAAAATTAAGAGTCGGATGCTTAACCAACTGAGCCAATCATGCACCCCTTGTTTTTTTAAAAAATTTTACTTTTTAAGTAATCTGTACACTCACCGTGGGGCTCGAACTCACAACCCCGAAATAAAAAGTTGCATGCTCCACTAACCAAGCCAGCCAGGCACCCCGTGGTGCCTTTATGTTTACACTTTTGAAGAACTTCTGTTTTACAAAGCACCCTTACTGTTTCACATCCCTACCAGCAGTGTAGGAGGGCTCCAGTTTCTCCACATTCTTGCCAACGTTTGTTATATCTGTCTTTTTGATCATAGCTTTCCTAGTGGGTGTTAAGTAGTATTTCATTGTGGTTTTGATTTGCATTTCCCTAAGGATGCTGTGTCTTTTCATTTGCTTATTGGCCATTTGTATAGCTCTACCTATCATCTATCATTTATCTATGTACTTATATTTGAGAGATGTGTATTCAAATCCCTTGCACATTTTTAAATTGTTATTTATCTTTTGATCACTGAGTTGTAAGAGTCCTTTGTATGTATAGAAAGTAGTCCTTTATCACATACATGATTTGCAAAAATTACCCCCTTCAGTGAGTTGTCTTTTCACTTTCCTGATGATGTCTTTTGAAGAATAAAATTTTTACGTTTTGATGAAGTCTAGTCTAAGTTTTTGTTGCTTGTGCTTTTGGTGTCCTATCTAAGAAACCATTTACTAATCTGAGGTCATGGAGATTTATCCTTCTGTTTTGTCCTAGGAGTTTTTTTTAGTTTCGGCACTTATGTTTGATTTTTGATCCATTTTGAGTTTGATTTGATTTCTGCATATGACCTGATGTAGGGAGTCTAATGTGGATATCCAGTTGTCCCGGTACCATTTTTTTGCCCATTTAATTGTCTTGTTATTCCTCTCAGATCAGTTAACTATAAATATGAGGGTTTATTTCTGGACTTAAAATTTTATTCCGTTGATCTATTTGATTTTCCTTATACCAAAGTACTGTCTTGACTGCTATATCTTTGTTCTTGGGAAGTGTGAGAACTTTGTTCTTCTTTTTCAAGTTTGTTTTGGCTATTTAAAGAAGTCAGCTGGAATTTTGACGGAATTTTGTCAAATCTTAGATCGATTTGGGGAGCATTGCCTTAACAATACTGTCTTCCTGTTCACAAACATGACATCTTTCCATTTATTTAGATCTACTTTGATTTCTTTCAATAATATTTTGCAGTTTTTAGAGTCTAGGTTTTATACTTATTTTGCTGCCTTTATTCCTGAATATTTTGTTCTTTTAGATGCTGTTGTAAATGTAAATGTTTTATCTTTGGGTTCATTGCAAGTGTATAAAAATACAATTGATTTTTGTCTATTGATCTTGTATCTTGTAACCTTGCTGAACTTAATAGGTCTAATACTGTTTTAGTTCATTACATAGGATTTTCTGTATAACAAAGGTCATATCACCTGTAGAGATACTTTTTACTTCTTTTTTAATCTGGATGTGCTTTGTTTCATTTTCTTGTCTAATTATCTCGGCTGAAACCTGCAGGACCTTGTTGAAAAGAAGTGTCAAGAACAGAGATACCTTGTCTTGTTCCTGATCTTGGGGGAGAGCATTCAGTCTTCCACTATTAAGTATGGTGTTAGCTGTGGGGTTTTAATAGATGCTGTTTGCTAGGTTAAGGAAGTTCTGTAACTAGTTTGTTGAATGTTTTTCTCATGAAGGGATCTTGGGGCATTGGGGTTGTTTTTGAGGGAAATACGGAATATGAATTACAAAAGTGAAGATACTGTGTCCAGTAATGAGGGCCTAGCTTTCCCTACCCTCTCTGTCCTTCTTCCTTATTTCCTCCCCTCCCTACTCCTTTATGTTCTCTAATGTCTTCCCATTGACCCATATGCACATTTGGAGGGTTCTTAATCCTTTTCTGAAGATTTTCTGAATAACTTACATCCTTGAGGAGCAGTGGAGAATATTGTTTCTTTTGAAAAACATTCAATAAAAATGGGATGTTTCCCCCTGATTACATTAGTAGCTAGTTTGGTGGGGGATACAAGAAGCAGAGAGAATACTGAATCATAAATGAATAACTAATCATAGAATTAAAAAGATGGGAATAAACTTTTGTGATATCAAAGGTATGGTGTTTTTTGTTTTTAAGTTTAAGAGAGAGCGAGCATCCCAAGCAGGCTCTATTTTATCAGCACAGAGCCTGACATGGGGCTTGAACTCACGAACTGCCAGATCATGACCTGAGTCGAAATCGAGAGTTGGATACTTAACCGACTGAGGCACTCCAGCATCCCAAGGGCATGGTTAATGAAGAATTCCATGTTTACTTTGAACCTGGTTGTTACCAGACTTTTCCCCCAAATATTTCAGCATGAATAGTTTTGTTTTTGTAAGTTTTGTAAAAAACTTGATAGGTTTCTTAGGAAATTTTACTCTGCAAAGTAAGGTTATGTTTCAGTGATGTGATTACCCTTTAATTTTTGGAACTTTAATTGTATTTATATGCAGTTAAATTCTGATTCGGTAAATACTTTTTATTTTATCTATTTAGTTTAAAATTTTAATGTTTATTTATTTTTGAGAGAGAGAGAGCGCAAGCTAGCAGGGGAGGGACAGAGAGAGAGAGCGAGAGAGAGACAGAGAGACAGAATCTGAAGCAGGCTCCAGACTCTGAGCTGTCAGCACAGAGCCCAACATGGAGCTCAAACTCACAAGCCATGAGATCATGGCCTGAGCTGAAGTTGGCTGCTTAAGCACCTGAGCCATCCAGGTGCCCATCAATAAGTATTTTTTAAAAATGTTATTTCTCTGCATGTTATAAGTCTCAGAAGTTAAGTAACTTTGGGTTTAGCCAAGAATCTTCCTGTTTACAAGTCAGAATTGCAAAGTGGTGATAGATTTTTTGTTTTGTATTCTCTTTTATAGTAGGATACATTGCATTTTTTTTAGATCATGTTAAAATCTCATTGTAGATAAAAATTTATTTTTAGGTTTTTTGAAGAAATAAGTGGTTTACTTTGTTGTGAGAGACTCATTCATACTGAATAGATACCAGGTAATTTGAGGCTGTTCATATGTATTTATTAATAATAGAAATTGGTGACACCAAGTAGAAGTTATAGCACTTTATCTTTTATCTTTTTCCCCCAAATTACTTAGAGTCTCTAAATGAGTAGTGTAGATCAGAGTTCTAAAATACTAATAACTATTAAGAGAATAGAACTAAATTTAGGGTATACCAACTGTAAATGTCTCTTTATACAAAGACTTTCTTGAGATCTTTATATATTTATGGCTGTGTGACCATAATGCTTATATTTAAAGGAAAACCAAAAAAACTGGCATGAATATGTTCTGTTATAGGTTCATATTATTAGTTCAGTCTTCTGCAACTTATGAAATAATCTATTGTGAATAATGTATCAAATGATAATGTTGAAACAGTGTAAAAATTTTAATCACTTTAAAGTATAACTTACTAGTAAATAAGAAGCTTCTACTGGCTATCAGCTATTGTATTCAGGGTTCTGGGTAATAGAAAGTTTGGAATAGTCTCTTCTAGGAAATGGAACAGATATTTATTGAGCTACTGAGTACTAAGGTTTGTGAAAGCCATCCGCTTCCCTTTAAGTGTGTCATCTAAATTCGTTTTCGTGAAAATTTTGTGTATTAGAGTATGATTCTTATTCTACAGGTGGTTAATAATGTGAACCCCTGGATCCTTTACTTCCTAGCTCTTGGGAAACTTACTTCTCCATGCTTCAGTTTTCTCATCTGTAATGAGGAGATAATAATAGCTCTTATCTTACAGGGTTGTGAGAATTAAATCAAGTAATACCTATAAATTTTTTTTTAATGTTTATTTACTTTTGAAGGAGAGAGAGAAAGAGTGTGAGCAAGGGAGGGGCAGAGAGAGAGGGAGACACAGAATCTAAAGCAGGCTCCAGGCTCTGAGCTCTCAGCACAGAGCCCAGTGTAGGGCTTGAACCCACAAACCGTGAGATCATGACCTGAGCCTAAGTTGGATGCTTTACTGACTGAGCCACCCAGGCTCCCCACCCCCGCCAAGTAATACCTATAAAGTGCTTAGAATAGTATGTGGCACATCTGTAGTAACAAAACAAAACTAAAAACAATATATGTTAGCCATTACTTTTTTTTTTTTTTTAATTGGGAGCCATACAAGTTAAATAACTTGACTCCAAAATGCTCCAAAATAAAATTCCTCTTTTATTACTTACACATATAATGCATTTACGTAAGCAATTTATTTACGCCCAGATGAATAGTGAGTATAAGCAGTATATGCTAACTGACAAAAACTATTAAGTGCTATAACATACAGAGTACATATGGGTTGGTAATCTACAGGGATAAGGAGGAGATAGAAGTTGATCTCACCTTTATGGCTAGGATAAGGAAGGAAAGGAAAATGTAGTAGAACACTGCAGCATCCATTTTTGTTCCTTTAACTTCTATTCCTTTGTATACGTCATCACTAGAGAAATCCTTGAAAAATTCATTTGGCATTGCTTAAATCCCGTTCCTAAAATCCTTTAGTAATAGTAATAGTTACTATTTTTTGGTTGCATACTATAGTGAATATCTTGGCTTTGTGGGTCACATTAAGATCTCTGTCCTATATTCTTTTTTTTCGTCGTAGTTCTTTATTCTTTCAACAGTCCTTAAGAATGTAAAACCATTTACTGCTTGCAAACCAAGCTGTAGTTTGCTGACCTCTCTGCTGGGAGATTTACATGATTTCTTGTTAGAATCTTGGCAAAATTGATATTATTAATCCCTATTTTATAGTTGAGGAAACTGAAGCTTAGAGAGGCAAATTTGATGAAATTCATTTAGCAAGGAAATGACAGAGCTCAAATTCAGATTTAGGTCACTGGAATTCCTAAACCTGTGTGCTTTCCAGGATATCCTGCTGCTGCTTATTTCTTTTAGAAGAAAGTGGAGATTTCATAGGATTATATGTAAGACCCATTATGATCTTATCCTTGTGTACTTCTCCAGTTTTATCATTTATTACTCCTCTCTCCTGAACATATTACCTAGACTTGCCATGTTGAGTGACTGATAGCCCAGTTTATGGTTTGCATGTGCCTATAGTATCGTACACTTTATGACTTTTTTGATAATTCACCTTAGATAGTTTCTACTCTAGGAAACCTTGCCTGATGATTGTTCTAATCCTTGCTTTAGGCCCTTTCTGTGCTTCCGTAGCATCCTGTGCATTCCTTTTTCATAATAATTTACTGGGTTGTCTTGTATTTACCTGGTTTCTGTTTCTACTTTTATATTAAACTGTGAGTTTTTAAGGGCAGAAATACTTCACTTTGTAGCCCATGTGTTTATAAGGGTTAAATTCCTCCTACTGTGTATCAGTGTACTGAGTGTTTAGTATATATTAGGGGCTTAGTAACTGTTTACTAAATAAATGAATAATGGCATTGCAAATGTAGAAATTACATCAACCAATACATAGTAGCAGAAAGACAAGTCCAGGTTCAAGTAGGAAAGAGAAATTTAGTTAATTTCTGGTTAATTTCCCTAGCTTCAGTAGAAACAAGGAGGCTGATAAGGCAAATTGGAACATGATTATTAGGGAGGGGTTTGAATGCCTAGGTAAGGAATTTTAGTTTTATCCTAGGTTCAACTCTGGAGCAACCAAGTGGTTTTTACATCTGTAAATTGAGATTCTCTTATTAATGACTGAATTTTGTTATAACGTTGTTTTAGATAATACTTCTAGGGCATAGCTATATATTACTTTTGATTACTCATAATTATCAATACCACTGTTAAACACATTCAGAGCATTGGGTGTTTTGAGCAGGTTGGTGGCAGGTTGAAATTATTTAAGAAGTTATCTGGTTGAGGTATGCAGAATCATTTGAAGTCAGAATGGGAGGAGGGAGGCTCTTTTTTAAAAGAGTTAAAATGCAAAGTGATTAAGTCAAGAAATAGATCTGTGTCAGTTGGGATAACTAGAGCTTTTAATAAAATGACACTGGTGATTGAATATGAAGGAAGAAGTCAGATGACTGAGAAACCAGAAGGAGGAGACAATTTCGGGAAGAAAATTATGAATTCAGTGTTAGACAAATTGATTAAAATTGGAATGATTTCTATTTTTGCCTGGATTTAGGCCCTAATTGCTTTATGCCTGAGTAATTAGAATAGCCTCATGATTGTTGTCCCTTTCTGCCTCTAATGGATGAGTGGTATATTTGGATACAGGTGGATGTTTTTGGTATAGACCCTTTTGCAGAAGGCTGTAGAGCCTTTTTAGAACAATGATTTTAAGCGAATAAAAGAAAATAAGATGAAAAAGGAACATGTTATATTAAAATACTAAAATATATAAAAACATTTGTGATATTGATATTGTGCCTTTTTGTCAATACATTTAAATTACAAGATCTAAATAACTACTATAATTTTGAAGTAGTGATATATATAGGTGATATCTCGAGATATTTGTAATAACTAATAACTTACATTAGTGACCAAAATTACAGGTACTGCTAATATCATGGTAGGTGTTTTAGCTCTAATTGAAAGAGGTACTAAATTTTCATTAGAGATGAGTAGAAGTGGTGATGTAATTTTTTTTCCAGACACCAGGTTAGTAATCTTTGCTTGTATTATGTTCTGGTTTCAAGCTATTTGTGTATTTTTGTCATAGTACTATGCTATGTTTTTTTTTTTTTTTTCAGGTGGCAACATTTTTTCATGTCTGCTTTTGGAAATAATATGTGCTCCCTAGATAAAAAAAATGATACTGAAGACCGTAATTTCCTGGTCATCTTATCTCATGGGAGATCAAAGACTGTTGGTAGTATGAACTGTTCTCTGTTTCTAGGCAATATGTACAATATATAACCACATAAACGTCCATAACTTACATGATTTTTAAATTTGCTTTCTGATTTAACAACGTATTATGACCATTTTTTTGATCAGTAGATCTGCCCCATGCTTTTAAAAAAAATACAGCATTTTTAAAAAAGTGAGATACCACCATATTGCAAAAATCACTATTTTACAGTGTATACTTCAGTGGTTTTAGTATTTTCACTGTGTTGTGAACCACCACTGCTGTCTAATTTCAAAACATTTCCATCACCCTCAGAAGAAAACCTTATCCCTGTTAGCTATTCCTGTTTTCCTATTTCTTCATCTGTTGGCAATTACTAGTCTGCTTTTTCTCTTATGGATTTGCTAGGCATTAAATGTAAATGGAATCATACAATATGTGAATTTTTGTGTCTGGCTTCTTTCACTTAGTGTAATGTTTTAAAGATGATTTCATGTAGTAGCATGTAATCGTACTTCATTACTTTAAAAAAAATTTTTTTTAATGTTTATTTTTGAGAGAGAGAGAGAGAGACAGAGACAGAGTGTGAGCATGGGAAGGGCAGAGAGAGAGGGAGACACAGAGTCTGAAGCAGGCTCCAAACTCTGAGCCAGCAGCACAGAGCCTGATGCGGGACTTGAACTCACGAACTGTGAGATCATGACCTGAGCCTAAGCCAGACGCTTAACCGACTGAGCCACCCAGGCGCCCAGTACTTCATTACTTTTTATGGCTGAATAATATGCTGTTATATGGGCATATCATATTTGGCTCATTCATCTATCAACTGATAGACATTTGGGTTGTTTCCACATATTATATTATATTATATTATATTATATTATATTATATTATATTATATTATATTATATTATATTATATTAT
>NW_024412376.1:104898798-104937514 GCF_014898765.1 Herpailurus yagouaroundi
ATATTATATTATATTATATTATATTATATTATATTATATTATATTATTTCAACTATTATAAATAATTCTGCTCTAAGCATTTATTAACATATTTTTGTGTGGACATAGGTTTTCACTTCTCTTGGGTATATACCTAAGGGTGGAATTACTGGATCACATGGCAGTTTGATTTTAGTTTTTTGAAGACTGACAAACTTTTTCACAGCAGCTGTGTCATTTTACGTTTCCACACATATGCTTTCTGATGGATGAATTGTAATCCATTTTATTGATGTGCTATAATTCAGTCCCCTACTGACTGGTAAATTAATTGATTTCCTTATTTTTGACAATTACCAACACTAATGCAGAGAAAAGACACATAAATGTACCTTCACACTTTTTTAAAGGATAAATTTCTAGAAGTGAACTTGCTGGATTACAATGATTACACATTTAAAATTTTGAAATATCTTGTTGGGTTACCTTTTAGAGATGTATAAAATTATATTCCCATCAGTTGTGTAATGGGATGCCTGTTTCCCCAAACTCTTATTCATGTTATTAATCTTTGCTATTCTAATAATAAAGTCATACACTTTTTAAAAAAATGTTATATTTCCGTTTACCTTTCTTTTGGCCAATCTTTTGTGATTTGCCTGATTATGACCTTTACTTCCAATTTATCTGTTGGGGTGTTGACATTTTTTTCTTATTGATTTGTAAAAGCTGTTTATATTTTAGAAACATTGCCTCATTATCCATTATAAATGTTAGAGATTTTGCTCCAGTTTCCTCTTGATCTTTTGACTTTATGACTTAGCTCTTTGCCTTACAGACATTAGATTTTTTTTATATTGTTTAATCTGCCATTTTTTAATAGTCTTTACTTTGTTTAGAAAAGTCTTCTGCACTCCAAGATTATAAGATTATTCTGCATTTCCCTGCAGAAATGTTTTATTTATTTATTTATTTATTCCTCTATAAATGTTTAGAATTAAATTTGTCATGTTTTAGTAGAGGAATCTTGGATTTTGTGTTTGGAGTCATCCATATTCAGATTTCAGTCTAGTCACTTACTCAGGTGTTGGATGTTTCACAACTTCTCTGTACTTCAGCTTTCTCATAGGCAAAATGGGAATTAATATGTAGTTTTAATTTTAGTAAAGTTAAATGTGATAATGTGTACAAATAGTCTAGCACAGTATCTGGACACAAACTGGCATTCAGTGCATGTTTTCTTATCTCTCCCACTCAAGTCTATCTTCTTCAGCCTATTTATAATCTGATTCAGAAGATGAGGGAAAAGTTTCAAGAAGTGGAGGGTGGTCCTCAGTTTGTAAAACCAGAGAAATCATATAGGATGAGCTGACTGAAAAGAGGGTTGAAAATTGATTTAGTAATTTTGAAGTCATTTTAATAAAGAACATTTTTCATTTGAGTGATGAGAGACAGCCATATTTTAATAGAATGAAGGCTAAAGCCATTCAACATACACTAAGGATGATTAAGAGTGTATGCATTATCCTCATTATATCTTTGAGAAATAGTTGTAACTCTTGTTTCTTTCATTGTTAGAATGCTGGTAAGAGGACAGGGATAGCAATACTAATACATATATAGTATATATAAATTGTAGACAAATTTAGGCCATTTTTACTATTAGTTGGAATTATAGTACTTGTAGCACATTTCACAGTGAATTCATCAAACCAGTCAAGAACTACCTCTCTATTTGGATTTTATTCTTAGTACCCCTTTTTGGAATTTACACACATTCTTTCATTGCAGTTATTTGTAGGGACGCCTGGGTGGCTCAGTTGGTTAAGTGTCCAACTTCTGCTCAGGCCATGATCTCATGGCTCAGGAGTTTGAACCCTGCATCGGGCTCTGTGCTGACAGCTCAGAGCCTGGAGCCTGCTTCGGATTCTGTGTCTCCCTCTCTTTCTGCCCCTCCCCTGCTTGCACACCGTGTCTCTCTCTCTGTCTCTCTGTCTCTCAAATGTAAGTAAACATTTAAAAAATTGCAATTATTTGTAAACAATGTTATATATCCTTTGTGCAGTGCAACTTTAAGTGCATTTTAGAAAGAGATGGGAAATAAATGTTTACAATACAGTAATCATTGTTTACATTTTCTTCATCTTTCCTAGACTATAAGATTTTTGGGCAATGAACACAGTTCTAATAATTAAAAATAATGGATTTTTGACAGTTGTTTATAATGCAGGAGTTTTGACAAATGTTTATAAAGCATTATACTGTCTTTTTTTTTTATAAAACAGCTTCAAAATAAAGTTTTAAAAAATTGCTAATAAAAATGTTCATTTAGATTTTTCTCGAATGGAGAAATAATAGGTGTGCATTATGTGTAATTGGGTTTTAGAAAGTGGTTATCAAATTCTATTCCTTGACTCTGGGGTAACTGCCTGTTCCTAGTATGTTGCAAGTATACGGTCCTCATTTTGTTAGCCTCAAAACAAGAAGGAAATTCTGTATTGGTTAGCTTAGGAGGAAGGTAATGAGTTTAAGTAACAAAACAGGAAATTTGTTTCTCTGTGACCTTTAATGAGTTTGTGAGGTTGGCATTTTGACTACAGGATTGAAATTCAGAAGAGTTTTATATATTTAGTTTGCTTTGTTGCTTTTGCAGTTATCTACTTGTCAAGGAGAAAAGTAGGAATCCAAGTTAAAGACTGCTACCTTTGTGGGGAAATGATGAACAATACTCTTCCTTCTGCTGACAAAATCTGGGTATCTGTATTTTATAATGGCTGGTTTTTGCTTTTACATAGGGAGGGCCAAAGTATCCTTTCCTGGAATCAAGCTTGACTCAAAGCCTTTGTAAGTTCTCTTATTTTTTATCCTTTTAAGCAACTATTTTAGGAACTGTTTTAAAGCTGACACCCCTTCCCTTCCGACCTTTTCCGCTCAGTACAAAGCACCACTTTCTTGGCAGTAATTTATATGAGTGGAGTGGGTACTCTCCTTAGGCATTTTTTCCTGCCAAAAAGTTAAGGATTAGCTCTATTGTTTGATGCTATCTGTTTTGGATCAATGTGAGTCAGCGTTGGCCCTGCCTTTTAAATTCTTTCATAATAAGGTGCTGGCACTTTGGAACCCTTTCCTTGATGGAGCTTTTCTTTGTGCCTTATCAAGTTTTAGAGTTTGGTTACTAAGGCTTTTCTGTTTTATTCCACTATTTTTAATGGATTCTTGTATTTACATATGGCTTTTCTAAATTATACACCCTGGTTTTCAGGTATGTTAAACTAGTTTTGACACCTTTAAGTGTGTATCTTGCTGAGTATATCTAATGACGAAGCATTGTATTATTTGATTCAGGTCAAAAGTGTGAGATAGTTTGATTACTCCCAGACTTTCATTGTTAGTCAAGATTTAATTAAGTTATTTTCTAAAGAAATAGAAAAGCTAAAATAATTAGAAGAGCTATTCAATATGAAGAGACATTCATTAGTTAAATTTTTATTGATACTATCAGGTTTAGTTTTCTAGTAACAGAAACCAGTTTCTTGAGTAAGTGTTTATATTTTCTTGATGCAATGCAGCATTCTTCGTTCTACACAGATGATTTTTTGCTTACATACACTCAAGACATTACATTTGTGAAACATTAAATTCTTTGGTTTTACATACCACTAGAGAGGCAGAGCCTGATATTGGAAGGTAGGAGAAGGAGAAAGGTGATTTTATTTCCTATGAAGTATTAGAATGTTACTTGAGGCTTCCCCCACCCCCCACTTTTCAACATGTTGGCTGAGTACAGTTTTTCTAATGGATTTGTCAACTTTGATAAGAACTCTCAATCGTTGATATGCTCACTTTTTAACAATGTGGCTTATCTAGGTGATCTATAATCTTTTTACAGATTACAGATGCCCTTGCATCTTGTCTCAGAGTCTGAACATATTTACTCTTTGTTTTTAGCAGCAAACATGTTTTCATTTCTGGTAGGTTTGAAGACACAGACTGTGTTGTGGATTCTTGTTTACTCACTTTCAGATTACACAGTCAATTGATTTAGGAGAATACTTTGGGCAGTACTTGTTATTGATTGGCAATTTTAGGAGAATGCTTGAAGTAAATTTTCTGATATTGTAGGCATCCTTGTGAATATAATACTCTTGCTTTTGTTTTTTCTCTCTCCCACTTAACTTTGGTAGGTATACTGTAATGAAAAAGAGAAATTCAAATGAGAATTTGCACCAGTCAGATACAGTGACCTTTGATGATCAGTATGCTAAGGAGCATGCTGGAGAATAGACAAATGACTTTGCATGTTTATCCTTGAACACATGCCAGATATATTGGATAGATCTGTCTTGACTACATAATAGCATCTTAAGTACGTAACAGGGTGGAAACTTTGTTCTCCATCTGTGGCTTTTTTCTTGCTTATCTGGATATCTTACAGCTTCTAAGAAGGATGTGAGTACTATTGGAGTTAGGCTGACAGTGAATTTAGAGGATAAGACTACAAATAAAAAAATTCCAAGCCATTTATTTATTTGTTTTGTATCTGTGTTAGTGACAAAGTAGGAAATGAAATAAAGAACTGCTAGCATGAGAATTTGTTAGAGAAATGGGAACATGGTTTCTCTTGTGTTATCTCTAAGTTTGTTGAATGGTCAACTGCACAGTAATAGGTGTTAAGTTTGTTGTTCCCATGCCAGAAAAACAAACTGTTCTGAGTCACTATGTAGTCCATTCAGGTTACGTGGATTTAGGGTGTTAAGAGTATGATAGTAATAGGATTTCGGTATTCCTGGGTCTCTAGCCATAATATCATCTATCCATCTATCTTTGGGGTTTCCGAGGGGGCTATTCATATGAAAAAAATGAGAATTGAATTCTCAACTTTTTAATGTAGAAATTGTGCTGGACTATTTTAAAATCAGGACCTGTTTGGATCTCCTATGCTTCTATCCTCGCTGCTTCTAGATCAGTTTTTTAAAAAATCAGTTTGCCTAAAGAATCAGTTTGCTTAAATTATTAAAATTGTTTTCTTTTTTTTTTTTTTAACAAAATTTAAATCTGGTGTAGTTAACATACGTTATGTTATGTTTCCAGTATGCGAAATGGTGATTCAATAAAAACTGTCTTCTTTGACTCAGCAAAATTATTTTGAAAGTTTTTCATGTTGTTATGTGTATCATCAGTAGGTCATTCCTTTTTATTGCTGAGTGATATTTCATTCTTGTATTTACTACATTTTATTTATCTGTCAGCCTGTTGGTAGACATTTGGGTTGTTTACAGCTTTTGGCTATCATAGGTAAGAACATTGGAGATCAGTTGAGTCTTTGGACGTATGTTCTTATTTTTCTTGGGTACGTATTTAGTACTGGGCTGTCTGGGTCTTACAGGTATATATTTAACTATTAAAGAAGCTGCCAAACTGCTTTCCAAAGTTTTACTGTTTTTCCTTATCTTCATTGTATGAGAGTTCCTGTTGCTCCACATTCTTACCTGTCAGCCATTGTAATATTAACCATTCTAGCAGGGGTGTAGTGGTACCTCACATTTTCTGTTTTATGGATCATGCTTTTCTGTTATTTAAGAAATTGCTGCCAGACTTACAGTCATAAAGATTTTCACCTGTGTTTTCTTCAGGATGTTTTATAATTTTAGCTTTTACTTTTACAGCCCTCCTGTTTGTCTAAAACAGACATAAGGAAAACTCCTACAATCTAGAATAGTTGTGATTACTAGTGAATTAATAATACATGTAAATTAATACATGTTACATATTTTGAGTTAATTTTTGAATGTGGTGTGAGGTAAAGGTTGAGGCTTATTTGCCTGAACATGGCAATCTGATGGCTCTAGCCCTATTTATTAAATATTATCCTTTCCCTTTAGAATTGTGTTGGCAACTCTGTTGAAAATTAATTGACCTTATACCTATGAATTTACTTCTAGATTCTCTTTTTGTTCTCAAATTGATCTGTTTACCTTTATGCTAACTTGTTGCCATGATTATTGTGGCTTTGTAATAACTTGAAATCATGTAGTATAAGCTTCTAATTTTATTTTTCCTTTTCAAAGTTGTTTGTTCTAGGTCCTTTGTAGTTCTATGTAAATTTTATAAATTAAGAAAAAAATTTTTTAACGTTATTTATTTTTGAGGGAGAGACAGAGACAGAGCATGAGCAGGGGAGGAACAGAGAGAGGGAGACACAGAATCTGAAACAGGCTCTAGGCTCTGAGCTGTCAGCACAGAGCCCCACGAGGGGCTCAAACTCATGAACTGTGAGATCATGACCTGAGCTGAAGTCTGACACTTAACCCGCTGAGGTACCCAGGCGCCCCTATAAATTTTTTGTAATGTTTATTTTTGAGAGAGAGAGAGACAGAGAGTGCGAGTGAGCAGGGGAAGGGGCAGAGAGGGATAGAGAGAGAGGGAGACAAAGAATCTGAAGCAGGCTTCAGGCTCCAAGCTGTCAGCACAGAACCCCATGCAGGGCTCGAACCCACAAACCCTGAGATCATGACCTGAGGCAAAGTCAGATGCTTAACGACTGAGCCACCCATGTACCCCTCCATGTAAATTTTAGAATGTCTTGTCAATTTCCTTTTTTTTTTTACCTTTTTTTTTTAAATTTATTTTTGAGAGACAGAGCGTGAGTGGGGGAGGGGCAGAGAGCAAGGGAGACACAGAATCCAAAGTAGGCTCTAGGCTCTGAGCTGTCAGCACAGAGCCTGACATGGAGCTTGAACCCACGAACTGCGAGATCAGGATCTGAGCTGAAGTCAGATGCTTAAGCCACCCAGGCACCCCTGAGCTTGTCAGTTTCTATAAAAACTACCTGCTTGGATTTGGTTGAAATTTCATTGAATGTATAGATTGATTGGGGGAGAATTAACATCTTAACACTGTTGAATCTTCTGTTCTTTGAAGATGATGTATGTCTCCATTTATTTAGCTCTTTACTTTTTGTCAGTGTTGTAGTTTTCAATGTCCAGGTTTTGCACATCTTTTTTTTTAATTTGAATATAATTGACACATGATGTACATTAGTTTCACGTGTACAACGTAGTGAATTAACGAGTTTTATGTTAATGAGTTTTCACGTGTACAGCCTAGTGAGTTAACGGGTTTTATACTATGTTTGCACATCTTTTTTCCAGTATTGTATAACTTTTTAAAATTAATAAAACATTTTTAATGTTTATTTGTTTTTGAGAGGGAGAGAGAGCGAGCATGGGCTGGGGAGGGGCAGAGAGAGAGAGAGAGAAGCACAGAATCCAAAGCAGTCTCCAGGCTCCCCAGCTGTCAGCGCAGAGCCCGACACTGGGCCCCAACTCATGAACTGTGAGACCATGACCTGAACCGAAGTCAGATAGTTAACTGACTGAGCCACCCAGGCGCCCCTCCAGTATTGTATAATTTTTGATGTTATTATAAGTATTAAAAAAAAATTCAGCTTCTGATTGCTTGTTGTTTGTATCTAGAAATAAAATAGATTTTGGGGGTAATTCTATCTTGTTTCCTGCAACCTTGCTGAATTTATTAATTCTAGTATCTTTTTTTTGTAGATTTTGTAGCATTTTCTGCATATACGCAGTCATGTTGCCTGAGACCAAAGATGCGTTTGATTCCTTCTTCCAATCTCAGTGCCTGTTACATCTTTTTCTTGTCTGATTGTGTGGGCTACAGTATTCAGAACAAAGTTGAATAGAAATGAGAGCAGTCATCTTTGCCTTATTCTTGATGTTGGCAGGAAAGCATTTAGAACTTAACTATGAAGTATGATATCTGTAGCTTTTTAATAGATGCCATTTATCAGACTATGTTCCCTTTTATTTTTTATTATTATTTTTTATTTTATTTTTTAAAAATTTACGTCCCAGTTAGTTAGCATATAGTGCCACAATGATTTCAGGGGTAGATTCCTTAATGCCCCTTACCCATTTAGCCCATCCCCCTCCCACAACCCCTGCAGTAACCAACCCTCTGTTTATTGTCCATATTTAAGAGTCTCTTATGTTTTGTCCCCCTCCCTCTTTTTATATTATTTTTGTTTCCCTTATGTTCATCTGTTTTGTCTCTTAAAGTCCTCATATGAGTGAAGTCATATAATATTTATCTTTCTTTGACTGACTAGTTTCACTTAGCGTAATACACTCCAGTTCCATCTACATAGTTGCAAATGGCAAGATTTCATTCTTTTTGATTGCTGAGTAATTCCATTGTATATATATATACCACATCTTCTTTATCCATTCCTCCATCGATGGACATTTGGGCTCTTTCCATACTTTGGCTATTGTTGATAGTGCTGCTATAAACATTGGGGGGCATGTGTCCCTTTGGAACAGCACACCTG
Organism: Herpailurus yagouaroundi; assembly: GCF_014898765.1. Classification (NCBI taxonomy): domain Eukaryota; kingdom Metazoa; phylum Chordata; class Mammalia; order Carnivora; family Felidae; genus Herpailurus; species Herpailurus yagouaroundi. Next base: position 104,907,128 of record NW_024412376.1, read on the forward strand.
TATCCTTTGGATAAATACCTAGTAGTACAATTGCTGGGTCATAGGATAGTTCTATTTTTAATTTTTTGAGGACCCTCCATACTGTTTTCCAGAGTGGCTGCACCAGCTTGCATTCCCATCCATTTTATTTTATTTTTTTTATTTTTATATTTTTTTTCAACATTTATTTATTTTTGGGACAGAGAGAGAGACAGAGCATGAACGGGGGAGGGGCAGAGAGAGAGGGAGACACAGAATCGGAAACAGGCTCCAGGCTCTGAGCCATCAGCCCAGAGCCCAACGCGGGGCTCGAACTCACGGACCGCGAGATCGTGACCTGGCTGAAGTCGGACACTTAACCGACTGCGCCACCCAGGCGCCCCCCCATCCATTTTATTTTTTAAAAGAGAATTCTTTGATCTTAAATAGGAATGCTGTTTGGATTTTTCCAAATGCTTTTTAATCTAAATGTAGGTGGATTGTATTGATTTTTTGGAATGTTAGCCCTTGTATTCCTGAGATAAGCACCACTTGGTGTGATGTATCATCCTTTTATATATTACTAGATTTGATTTGCTAAAATTAAAAAAAAAAACATTTTATGTGCTGTCTGGTTTTGATATTAGATAACATTCACCTCAACTTTATGGAAGAGCTTGTAGAGAATCATACTGTTCCTTCTCTAAAGGCTATCCAAGGTTGAGAACCACTGGACTATAGATGATCATCCATTTCCTTCTATTTCCAAAATTTTAAGTCTGTTCTCGTATAATAGGAGGTATACATGCTCATAAAGAACAGCTTCTATGTTTTATTATTTAATGAATGAACCTCTTTGGAGATGGATTAGAAGTAAGTTAAGTTTTACACAGAGCGAGTTGGATGCTTGATTTGAATTTTTTAGTGAAGCAGAATTAACTCCAAGGAACTGAACATCTATAGGAGAGGGAAGTCAGGATTTACGATACTTAGTGGAATGCTAGAGTTGGCTTGAGCTGGTTTGAAAGAACCAGTTCTTACTATTTTGTTGTTAATTTTTCAGGAATTTTGCAAGCCAGTTACTGAATCCAACCTATTAAAAAGTTATTTACATAACAAAATTAAACCATATTAGAAGCAACTGCTGAAAACTCATAATTTCCTACTTATTTACTACTAATAATAATTTTGAGATTATTTCCTTCTGAAATACAATATAATGATATGTTACTGGGCATCCTGTTGACAGCTTGAAATCTGGCTTTCAAAATTTGGAAATTTTGTACCACAAATACACATGGGGGTGTATGCACCACAGAAATAGGAACATGCTACAAATAGGGTTTAATTTGTTGTTTCGGAACATGAGGAAATATTAATAATACAGCTTATCTTTTTTCTCATGTGCCATTAGAAAATCAGTTATCTATTTGGGAATGAAGTAAATCTCTGCAAATTATAAACTAAACATTTTACACTACACATTCTTTCTTTTTTTCTTTTTTAAATTTAAATTGTAGTTAGGTAGCATACAGTTTAATATAGCTTCAGTGTGCAATTTATTTTTGTTCAAATTTTTGTTTAAATTTCAGTTAGGTAACATACAGTGTAATATTAGTTTCAAGTATAGAATTTAGTGGTTCATCACTTTCATACAACATTCCGTGCTCAACACAGCAGGTACCCAGCTTAAACTTTAATATGCTCTGAGTCTGTTGTGAATAGCACAAAAAATTAGGTAAACATTCTTGCAGTAATAGACAACCGTTATCAGCAAAGAGAGTGCTCATATTTAGCAGCACCCATGACCTCTACTTACTAGGTGCCATTAACACCATTCCCCCAAGTTGTGACAACCAGAACACCAGACATTGACAAATATCCTTTAATGAACAAAATCACCGCTAGTTGAGAACCACATTTTTAGACAGGATTTCAGTGTGTGCTATGAGACTGCAATTTGTCATTTTAGTATTTCTTGGAGTCATGATAGTTGCATTAATCAGTATTTTTTAGACTGACATGAGTTTTATGCAGTAGATCTTTCTTACTTTCATGTTAGTACAGCTGCTTGATTTAGTTGTGCCTTCTAGATTGGTCAGTTGGTGACTCCTCAAAATGATGGCTAAAAAAAAATTCTTTCTTGCCTGTATATGGGCCGGGGGGCGGGCGGGGGGGGGGAGGGGGGGAGGGGTAGAGAGAGGGAGACAAAGAATCCCAAGCAGGCTCAGCACTGTCAGCACAGAGCCTGACTCCGGGCTCGAACTCACAAACCTTGAGATCATGACCTGAGCCCAGATCAAGAGTTGGACACTTAACCCGCTGAGCCACCCAGAGCCCCTTTTCTTGCCTGTATAGATGCCATGGATTTATGGATTTAGGCATCTAGGGACATTTTCAGTGGATAACACCAGGCCTCAAGGTTTTGGTCATTACACTTTGGTTTCGAGGAGGAGAGACAGGGAAACACACACTGATGATTTTACTTCTTATAGCGTGCTCAGAGGTGGTTGGGGAAACAAATATTTTCAATCTCAGGAAAGAAAATTATTATATATTTTTTCTTTAATGTTTATATTTGAGAGAGAGCGAGTGAGCAGGGGAGGGGCAAAGAGAGAGTGAGACACAGAATCCAAAGTAGGCTCCAGGCTCCCAGCTGTCAGCACAGATCCCGACGTGGGGCCAGAACTCAGGGACTGCGAGATCATGAACTGAGCTGAAGTCAGTTATTTTATTTGAGGAGTATTTTATTTGAATTAAAATTATTGAACTGAAGAATAAATACAATGTGAAGTGTTATTGGTAGTATGTTTTTAAAACATGCTTTTAGATACAGTGTTTATGATTCAGATGTCTATATTCTGGGAAGAATATGGTTTTGAATCTCTAAATTAAAAACATCTAGTATTTCCTTTAGATGCAGTTTGCTATATCAACATTTTTCATATTTTTTTTAATGTTTATTTACTTTTGAGAGACAGAGCATGAGCAGGGGAGGGGCAGAGAGAGAGGGAGATACAGAATTTGAAGCAGACTCCAGACTCTGAGCTGTCAGCACAGAGCCCGATGTGGGGTAGGGAGTCTTGAACCCATGAACTGTGCCAAACCCATGACCTGAGCCGAATTTGGATGCTCAACCTACTGAGCCACCTAGGCGCCCCTCATAATAACATTTTAAAAAATACTCTCACCCTCTCTCTGCTCCTCCTTCATTCATGCTCTGTCTCTCTATGTCTCTCAAAAATAAGTAAAAGTTAAAAAAATAAAATAAAACAGGCCGCCTCGGTCGCTCAGTTGGTTAAGCGTCCAACTTTGCTTCAGGTCATGATCTCATAGTCCGTGGGTTCGAGCCCCACATTGGGCTCTGTGCAGACAGCTCAGAGCCTGGAGCCTGCTTTGGATTCTGTGTCTCCCCCTCTCTCGGCTCCTTCCTCATTCATGCTCTGTCTCTCAAATATAAGTAAAAGTTAAAAAAAATTTTAAAAATAAAATAAAAATACTGTTACGCATGTATATGAGTGATTTATAGATGAAAAATATCCTTCATTCATAGCTTAAATGATGCTCAAGGAAAATCAGGTTAATTTCTGTTATCAAAATATTGGAAAAAGCTTCAGGAAAATATTATGAGTGCAACAGATGAATAAACCTTAGAGAAATTATATGCCACAGTATTACTTCTACGGTTTTAGGCTTTTAGTAACTATACATTTTGCAAAAATGCTTAAATATACTGCCTTTGATCAAGGAAAATATGGATGTTTAAATGGACAGTGATCTCTTTATGTAACTCATTTTGTGGCTGTAAGTTTAAAATTACCTTCTTTTTTTTAATATGAAATTTATTTCAAATTGATTTCCATGCAACACCTAGTGCTCATCCCAACAGGTGCCCTCCTCAGTGCCCATCGCCCACCCCCCCCAACCATCCCCCATCAACCATCAGTTGATTCTCAGTTTTTTAAAATTACCTTTCTTAATTGGTAGAATTTCTTTTATTCATCTTTGCGTTTTTTAGAGTACAAAATTGTTATTTATCTTCATATTTTGCAGGTGTCTGTAGGTAATATATAACTTTCTCAGTATTGATAACATGCTAGATTATTAGAATTATGTCAGTTTTTTTTTTTTTTTTAAGTGCCACGTGTGCATGATAGGGGGAGTGGCAGAGAGAGGGAGAGAGGATCCCAAGCAGGTTCCTTGCCGTTTGCACAGAGCCCAATTCTGGGCTCCCACAAACTGTGAGATCATTACCTGAGCTGAAATCAAGAGTTGGACACTTAACTGACTGAGCCACCCATGCACACCTGTCAAAGATTATTTTTAAAAATGTGAAAGTTTCACGTGTATCTTCAAATATGTCAAAACCTTTTTAGTTTTTAATTAAAAATAATAATGAAATACTGCACACCTATTAGAATGGCCACAAGCCATTTGCAGCACCAAATGCTGGAGAAGGTGTGGAGCAACAGGAGCTCTTTCATTGCTGGTTGGAATGCAAAATGGTGCAGTCACTTTAGAAGACTGACAGTTTCTTATAGAACTAAACATAGTCTTACCATATGATCCAGCCAGCAGTCATGCTCATTTGGTATTACACAAAGGAACTGTAAACTTATGTCCACACAAAAGTTTGCACACAGATGTATATAGCAGCTTTATTCATAATTGCCAAAACTTGGAAGCAATCAAGATGTCCTTTAGTAGGTGAGTGGATAAATAAACTCTGGATAAATAAACTCTGGCACATTCAGGTAGTGAAATGTTATTCATTGCTAAAAAGAAATGGGCTATCAAGGCACAAGAAGCCATGGAAGAACCTGAAATGCGTATTACTAAGTGGAAAAAAAGTCAGTCTGATAAGGCTATATAATGTATGATTCCCAACTGTGTAACATTTCTGGAAAGGACAAAACAGTGAATGCAGTCAAAGGATCAGTGATTGCTGGTTGTTAGAGAGGAGGGAGGGATGAGTAGGCAGAGCACAGAGGATTTTTAGGATAGTGACATTATTCTGTACAGTGCTACACTGGTAGATACTTATCATTATAGATAGGTCAAAGCCCACTGGATGTAAAATAGCAAGAGTGAACCCTATTGTAAACTATGAACTTTGGGTGGTGATGTGTCAGCAAAGGTTTATTGATTGTGACAGATGTACCGCTCTAGTGGTGAATGTTGATAGCAGGGGGTGGGGGGGAGGATACTGTGTGGGGGACAAGGAGTATACGGGAACCCTATTTGCTGCTCAATTTTGCTGTCAACCTGAAACCTCTCAAAAGTAGTTTATTAAAAAGTCCTTTCTTCCTATTATAATAACAATATATTGTCAGCATAGAAAAGTTAAAGAATATAGCTAAATAAGAAAAATAAAAATTACCCACAATTCTATCCTTCTTTCTTTTTTTCATTCAAGTTGGTACACATTTTGTGTATACAGGTTGTTTTCGTTACAAAGATGGGATTATGGTATATGTAATTAGTTTTTGTTTTCAGTTAGCAATACATCTTGTATGCTTTCCCACATACATTAGTGTTCAACAATTTTTAAAAATTGAATTAGTACCCATCTACAAGTGGAGAACAGATTGTTCTGGTTTTTAGAGAGATGCTTTTTAACTAAAAATAGATTACCAGTTTTCTGGTTAGGCTACAAAAAGTAAATATCCACACTATTACCAATCTAACATAGTGTTTCTATTTGGCATTATTGTAGAACTGTAGATTGGCACAAATGCTGGGCATATTAGAACCAACTGACAGATTTGGGGTAAACCTTATTTCTGTAGTATTTTATATCTTATGTAACTTTGAAAAACTGTCATTTAATGATTTAAATAATTCTATATTCTATTTAAATAATTCTATATGTTTAAGTAAATAATAGAATTTTAAGGTAGTTGTTAAAGGAAACTTATAATAGGCTGTTACCAATATAAAAGTTACTGGTTTTATTAGAGGCTAGTTCTTTTAAAAATTTTTTCTAATTTTTTTATTTTTAATATAATTTTAATATCTTTTTTTATTTTTAATTTACATCCAAGTTAGTTAGCATATAGTGCTGTGATGATGTCAGGAATAGATTCCAGTAATTCATCCCCTATGTATAATACCCAATACTCATCCCAACAAGTGTCTTCTCTAATGCCCTTTACCCATTTAGCCCATCCCCCCCACCCACAACCCCTCCTGCAACCCTCAGTTTGTTCTCTGTATTTAAGAATCTCTTAATGTTTTGTCCCCCACCTGTTTATATATTATTTTTGCTTCCCTTTGTTATGGTCATCTGTTTTGTATCTTAAATTCCTTATATGTGTGAAGACATACGATATTTGTCTTTCTCTGACTGGCTAATTTCACTTAGCATAATACCCTCTAGTTCTATTCACATAGTTGCAAATGGTAAGATTTCATTCTTTTTGATTGCTGAGTAATATTCCATTGTGTGTGTGTGTGTGTGTGTGTGTGTGTGTGTGTGTGTGTGTGTGTATAGTACATGTACACACATACATATGTATACAACCACATCTTCTTTATCCGTTCATCCGTTGATGGACATTTGGGCTCTTTCCATACTTTGGCTATTGTCTGTAGCACCATTATAAACATTGGGGTGTATGTGTCCCTTTGAAACAACATACCTGTATCCCTTGGATAAATATCTAGTAGTGCAATTGCTGGGTCATAGGGTTGTTCTGTTTTTAAATTTTTTTTTTTTTTTAATGCTTATTTGTTTCTGAGACAGACAGAGCATGAGTGGGGGAGGGGCAGAGAGAGAGGGAGACACAGAATCCAAAGCAGGCTCCAGGGTCTGAGCTGTCAGCACAGTCTGACACGGGGCTCCACCTCACAAACTGTGAGATCGTGACCTGAGCCAAAGTTGGTTGCTAAACCGCCCCTATTTTTAATTTTTTGAGGAACCTGCATACTGTTTCCCAGAGTGGCTGCACCAATTTGCATTCCCAACAATAGTGCAAAAGAGATCCTGTTTCTCTGAATCCTCACCAACATCTATTGTTGCCTGAGTTGTTTATTTTAGCCATTCTGACTGGTGTGAGGTGGTGTCTCATTGTAGTTTCAATTTGTATTTCCTTGATGGTGAATGATATTGAGCATTTTTTCCATGTGTCTGTTAGCCATCGGAATGTCTTCTTTGGAGAAGTGTCTATTCATGTCTTTTGCCCGTTTCTTCACTGGATATTATTTAAAGCAAGGATATACAATAATTTGGTTAGAGTTGGGGCACCTTATGTGGCTTAGTCAGTTAAGCGTCCGACTCTTGATTTCAGCTCGGGTCATGATCTCAAGATTTGTGAGCTCCCCTGTCGTAGGGCTCTGCACTGACAGAGCCTGCTTGGGATTATCTGTGTCTCTCTCTCTCTGTCCTTCCCCCACTCATATTTTTTCTCTCTCTTTCTCTGTCTCAAAAATAAGTATTAAAAAATTATGGTTAAGGTTGATTTTACTAACATTGTAAAGAATATATAGCTTCTTAGTTACTATTGTACATATTTTTGTCACCATTCTGGAATGACTGGCATCATTTCCTAACCATCACTAGAGAGTGCTTTCTCATTTATTCGTTTCAGAACTGTCCCCTGAAACGTAGGGCTTTATTATTTGGTATATTTCTTGCACTCTAATCCCCCCCCCCCCCCCGCTTCAAAGAGAATCATGAGGAAACTGAATTTTACAATATTTTTTCCCCTTAAGGTAATTCATTTGTCTATCTTAATTTTATGGAACTGAATTGGTATAGCTCTTTTGCTTGCTATATTTGATGTATCCATGTATATAAAAATTAGTGTCTTTCACTGAATAAGTGTTAATTTAGACATTTTATGCTTTTAATGTAGCGATTTATGTGTCAATGCAACTATAGTGTTTTTCAGTAAAAATGTGTTAATTCTGAAATATTTGAATAGAAATTTGGGATGGCCTAATAAACATTTCTAAAACTATAGCCAAGTATCACTGAGTAGGAATTTTAAATGAACTCTCAGAAGCATAAATTTTGGAGTTTGTTGCATTTCTTAGGTATAAAATCATTCTTTCAGATGGAATAATCTTAAGTCTAGATTTCTACTTACATGTATTTCATGTATCTCATATTTGCATTTCACATGTTTTTTAAAATCTGATAGAAGGGATTTATTTTAAACTTAAAAGAATGTATTTGTTTTGAGAGAGACAGAGCACGCAAGCAGGGAAGGGGCAGAGAGAGAGAGAGAGAGACAGAGCACGACCCAAGCAGGGTCTGCACTGTGAGCGCATAGTCCTACACAGGGCTCGCTCTCATAAACCATTAGATCACGACCTGAGCCGAAACCAATAGTTGGATGCTTAACCAACTGAGGCACCCATGCGCCCCTAGAAGGGATTTATTTTAGAGCTAGAAGCTAAGCTAGTTGCCGACTCTAAAGAATCCTCTACTTAGAGATAGTTTAAGTGGATTCTCTTAATTTCAAAGAAGACTATGAGTACACATTTTAGAATTGGATCTTATGCTAATTGGATCTGTTCACTAGTAATTATAGCTGTGGTTGCTGGAAAGCTTGGGTTAAATGTGATGGCAGTCAGTGCTGTGCTATAGTTTGCTTTTATGCTGGGAAGTGACAATATTTTTATTTATTTTTTAAAAATTATTTAAATCCAGGTTAGTTAACATATAGTGTAATAATGGTTTCAGGAGTAGAATTTAGTGATTCATCACTTACATATAACACCCAGTGATCATCCCAGCAAGTGCCCTGCCCTCCTTAATGCCCATCACCCATTTAGTCCATCCCAACACCCCCACCCCCACCCCAGCAACCCTCAGTTTGTTGTCTGTATTTAAGAGTCTCTTATGGTTTGCCTCTCTGTTTTCATCTTATTTTTCCTTCCCTTTCCCTGTGTCAATCTGACTTGTCTTTTTCTGATTTATTTCACTTAGCATAATACATTCTAATTCCATCCACATTGTTGCAAATGGCAAGATTTCATTCTTTTTGATCGCAGGAAATGAAAATATTTTTGTATTTTCTATAAGTACAGAGCTGTTAAGGCATTTATAATGCCATATATTATCAGACTCTGTAGAATACATGGGCCCATTTGGAAGTGTGACTAGAAGAAATGCTACTGAGCAGAAGAAAGTAAAGAGGAATGAAAGGAGGAGGCAACCAAGACTGGTAGTATCATGTTTATTATTAGACTGTCTTATGGCTGACAGATTTATATTAGGAAAATGATCTATAGGAAAGAGTCAGGAAAGCAAAACAGAATTTTGAACTTTCCATGGTCTTTCCTCTGCCCTCCTATATACAACACCATATCTCCATACTTAGCATGATAATTTTTAGCAACCCTGAACTGCTTATAATCCCCCTCTCTTGTGCGTGTTTGAGACAGGGGGAGGAGGGAGGGAGGGAGGGGTTTAACGTTTCAAATGGCCCAGGTCACATAAGCTCTAATTGGCATTTATTAGTCAATAATAAAGTTGACTTATTGTGACTCTTTGATATTAAGTTACCAAGAGTCTGCAAAATGCTATGGATTTGTGTGATTTTACTTGCTAGTCAATTGATGCTATTTTTAGGCTAACATATTTATAAATGCCTTGAGAAGTTAGGGATAGGGAAATCCTACATTCCTGTTAGTTTATTTTCCTTTTTTACTCTCTTAGTGGTTTTTGGATGGGAAAGGAGTTTTCCCCCCCAATTTCTGTTTTACCAAGAGACAAGAAAGCTTAAATTACTGTGTTTCCTGAGTGTATTTCTGATGGCAATATTTTTAGTAATTATAAATTAACAGGTATATATCTAGTACATAAGAAAAAAATTCCCTTATTCCATTTTCACTTTACCCTCCTTCCACCCTAGCCCCTCGCAGCCATTTACCAGTGTTGTGTCCCATTAGTTTTGATTATTCTGAAATGTCCTATAAATGGATTCATACAGTATATAGTCTTGAATGAGTTGAGATGCAATTGACATTTAACATTATATTAGTTTTAGTTGTATGGCATAATGATTTTATATATGTGTATATTGTGAAATGATTACCGTAATAAGTCTGGTTACCATCCATCACCACACATACTTAGATGGTTTTTTTCTTGTGATGATAACTTTAAAGATCTAGATCTTTAAAGAAAAAAATATATTTTTTAAAGTAGGTTCCATGCCCAACATGGGGCTACAACTCCTGACTCTAGAAGCTCAAGAGTCTCATGTTCTACTGATTGATCCAGCCAGGTGTCTCTAAAGATCTATTCTCTCAGCAACGTTAACATATGTAGCATAGTATTTAAACTTTTTTTTTTTTAATGTTTATTTTTGAGAGAGTATGTGCTCGTGCACACAGAGGGGCAAAGAGAGAAGGACACACAGAATCCGAAACAGGCTCCAAGCTCTGAGCAGTCAGCACAGAGCCCGAAATGGGGCTGAGATCATGGGCTGTGAGATCATGACCTGGTGCTTAATCACCTGAGCCACCCAGGCACCCCTATATAGTACAATATTAAGTCTAAGGTACCATGTTGTACCTTATCCCCAAGACTTATTTTTTTAACTGGAACGTTATACCTTCTGACCCCCTTTATTCATTTTCCCTATCAGTCTGTTCTGTCTACAGTTCATTTTTAGTTTTTTTAGATTCCATTTATAAGATCATACAGTCTTTGCCTGACTTACTTCACTTAGCATAATGCCTTTAAAGTACATCCATGTTGTTGCAAATGAGAAGGTTTTCCTTTTTATGGCTAAATAATATTTCACTGTGTGTGTGTGTGTGTGTGTGTGTGTGTGTGTGTGTGTGTGTGTGGGTGTATTTTACCACATTTTCTTCATTCGCTCATCTGCCAGTGGATACATAGGTTGTTTGCATGTTTTGGCTATTATAAATAATGCTACAGTGAACATGGAGGTGCAGATATCTTGTTGAGATAGTGATTTTGCTTCTTTGGATACACACCCAGAAGTGGAATTGCTGGAACATGTGGTAGTTCTATTTTTAATTTTTGAAGAATGTCTGTCTATACTGTTTTCTATAGTGGCTGCATCAGTTTACATTTCTACCAGCAGTACACAGGGTTTCCTTTTCTCTGCATCCTTGCTAACACTTGTTATTCCTTGTCTTTTTGATGAGAGCCATTGTGGTTTTGATTTGCATTTCCCTGATGATTAGTGATGTTGAGCCCTTTGTCATATATCTGTTGATGCTTCTTGGAAAAATATCTTCAGATCTCCTACCCATTTTTTAACTGAATTGTTTTACCTATTGAGCTGTATGGATTCTTTACATATATGTTGGGTATTAATCCCTTATCAGGTACATGATTTGCAAATAGTTTCTCCCATTCTATAGGACATCTTTTCATTTTGTTGGTTTCCTTTACTGAGCAGAAGGTTTTTAGTTTGATATAGTCCCACATGTTTTTTGTTGCCTTTGATTGTGGTGTCAAATCCAAAAATCATTGCTAAGACTTGTGTCAAGGAGCTTCCAGGAATTTTATGGTTTCAAGCCTTACATTCAAGTCCTTAATCCATTTTGAGTTGATTTTTGTATATAGTGTAAGATGCACATCCAGTTTCATTTTTTTGCATGTGACTATTCACTTTTTCCAACACAGTTTGTTGAAGAGGCTCTCCTTTTCCCATTGTATATTCTTGGCTCCTTTGTTGTAAATTGATTATATATGTGGGTTTATTTCTGGACTGTAGTCTGTTCCACTGATTTACATATCTTTTTATGCCAGTACCATGCTGTGTTGACTGCTAAAGCTTTGTAATATAGTTCAAAGTCAAAGATCGTGGTGCCTCTAGCTTTGTCCTTCTTTCTCAAAATTGCCTTGGCCATTCAGGGTCTTTTGTGGTTGCATACAGATTTTAGAATTACTTGTTTTATTTCTCTGGAAAAGTGGCCGTTGGAATTTTGATAGCGATTATATTGAATCTGTAGATTGCTTTGGGATAGTATGGACATTTTAGCAATATTCTTCCAAACCATGATTGTAGACTATCTTTCCGTTTCTTTGTGTCATCAATGTCATAAAGTGTTTGTTGTACTCATCTTTCATCTCCTTGGTTAAATTTATTCCTAGGTATTTTATTCTTTTTGATGCAGTTGTAAATGGGATTGTTTTCTTAATTTCTCTTTCTCATACTTATTAATAAAGTATATAGAAATGAAATAGTTTTGTGTGTTTTGTGTCTTGCAACTTCCCTGAATTTATTAGTTTGACAGTTTTTTGGTGGAGTCTTCAGGGTTTTCTATGTATAATGTCATGTCATCTGCAAACAGAATTTTACTTCTTGTAAAGTTTGGATACCTTTTATTTTTCTTGCCTAATTGCTCTGGTTATGGCCACGAGTACTATGTTGAATTAAAGTGGCAAGGGTGGGCATCCTGTCTTATTCCTGATCATAGAGAAAAAGCTTTCGGCTTTCACCATTGAGTATATTTGCTGTGGTCTTGTCATACAGCCTTTATTATGGTGAGGTACATTGTACTTTGAGTATTGTAATGATATTTTTAATTTCTCCCAATGCATTTGACATTCACCTATGTTGTGTTTATCATTAGTTTGGTCCTTTTTCTAACTTAGTAGTATTTCATTGTATGCCTGTACCACAGTTTATGTAATTGTCAGTTGAAGATCATTTGATTTTTTTTCAAGTTTGGGGGGCTTATGAATAAAGTTGCTGCAAACATTTACATAAAGTTTTTTGTGTGAACATAAATTTTTCTTTTGCTTGGGTATATACCTAGAGATGAAATTGAAGGTTGTATAAAAGTATGTTTAGCTTAATGAGGAACAACCAAACTCTTTCACAGTGGCAGTACTGTTTTGCTTTCCACTAGCGAAATGTGAGGTTATGTATGGGTGTATGTATGTATGCATGAATATGTGTGTATATATATAAATATGTGTTTGTGTATATAAACATAAACACAAAGACAGGTATGTGTGTGTGATATCCTTGTTGGCCCTAGTATTGTATGTGTGTAGTGATACCTCATTGTCACTTGAGGTTGAATTTCCAAAATGCATCTAGTTGAGTATTTTTCATGTGCTTATTTTGTATTTGAGTATCTTTGGTGAAGTGCCTGTTGAAATCTTTTGCCAATTTTTTTATTAGGTTGTTTTTCTTAAGATTTTGTTTTGAGGGTTCCTTTTATATACTGGAGTGCTTTTACAGATTTGTGTTTTGCAAATAATTATTCTCAATCCTGGGCATGTCTTTTCATTCATCTTTCTTTTTTTTAATTTTAATTTTTTATTTTTTAATACTACATCCAAATTAGTTAACATATAGTGCAACAATGATTTCAGGAGTAGATTCCTTAGTGCCCCTTACCCATTTAGCCCATCCCCCCTCCCACAACCCCTCCCGTAAACCTGTTTGTTCTCCATATTTATGAGACTCTTATGTTTTGTCCCCCTCCCTGTTTTGATATTATTTTTGTTTCCTTTCCCTTATGTTCATCTGTTTTGTCTCTTAAAGTCCTCATATGAGTGAAGTCATGTGATATTTGTCTTTCTCTGACTAATTTCACTTAGCATAATACCCTCTAGTTCCATCCACGTAGTTGCAAATGGCAAGATTTCATTCATTTTGATTTCTGAGTAATACTCCATTTTATATATGTGTGTGTGTGTGTGTGTGTGTGTGTACACACACACACACACACACCACATCTTCTTTATCCATTCCTCCATCAATGGACATTTGGGCTCTTTCCATACTTTGGCTATTATTGATAGTGTTGCTATAAACATTGGGGTGCATGTGTCTCTTTGAAACAGCACACCTTTTTCCCTTGGATAAATACCTAGTAGTGCAATTGCTGGGTCGTAGGGTAGTTCTGTTTTTAGTTTTTTGAGGAACCTCCATACTGTTTTCTAGCGTGGCTGCACCAGCTTGCATTCTCATCATTCATCTTTCAAAGAGGAAAAGTTTTAAATTTTCATGATATTCAGTTTATCAGTATTTTTCTTATATGGATCACACTTTGTGTTTTATCTTAGAAATATTTGCCTAATCCAAGGTCTTAATTTTTCTCTTATGTTTTCTTCTCAAGTTTTATGGTTTTTGGTTTTACACTTAAATTTACTATCCTTGTAAGTTTGTTTATGGTACACGGTTGGATTAATGCCTGTTTATTTATTTTTGCATGTGGATGTCTAATTGTTCTAGCAGCATATTTTTAAAAATCTATCTCTATTACACATTTGTGGAAAATCTATTGGCTGTGTGGTTCTATTTCTAGTTTCTCAGTTCTGTTCCTTTGAACTGTATGTGTCTATCCCTTTTCATCCATACAAAACTGTCTGGATTACTATATCTTTATAGTAAGTCTTGATATTAGATAGTGGGTGCACCCAAGTGTATATATTTTTTTCAAAAGTATTTTGGCTATTCTAGATTTCTGTATATAAATTTGAGAATTAGCTTGTTGATTTTTACGTGGGGAAATATTTTGAAGAGGTAAAAGATGACTTAAACCATGAAGGGTGGATAGAATTGGACATCCACTGAAAGACATGAAAATGTATATATCAGAGGAACTAGAAAACACAAGCTACACCAAAAAAGTGAAAGGATAAAAAGGGTTAGGGGGAAGAAATCATAGTCCTGGAAATACTGATGTGAAAATTTTGGTCTAATTATCTCCCATTTTCTGCAGGATAATTAGATTGTGTTCGATATATTTAGATAAGTGAGAGGCAGTAAGTAAATACAAGAGGCATTAAAGCATAGTGATTATTAGCTAGAGACTAAGACCTAATTTGGAATGTAAGAGAAGAATTGTAAGCTTTTGTTTTCCAAATCGATTACTGATGAAATAAAATGAAATGTGCTAATTATTTTGAAATTTTGAAGTGATTGGTAGATTTATAATCTCAGGTCTCCATTTTTCCTTTTATTATTTATGTTTTATGTTGCTTTTGCTGTGTTCTGGTATTCCACATATGAGGGAAAATTTCAAATGTGCAGAAAAGTTCTATTCTGATTCCCCCCCCCCCCCCACATAGTGCTTTCTTTAGCTGACAAGTAGACTATGCCCTCACAGCTTTATGGAGTTAGAAGCTTCTTTTAGTTATCATTGTGGATTAACATAAAGCTACCTTTGGATTACCTTTAGAAAGAAGTATAGTAACCATTATGACATCTCATTTTCATCCATGTATGCCTATGCATTTTGTTTGGGTAGGTAACTAGTTTGGCTTGGAATTTGAAGTAGATCCCGAAGAATAAACTGAATAGAATGAAGACACATTGAATTCAAATATTTTTATTATTATTATTATTTTTAGTAATGTCTACACCCAATGTGGGGCTTGAACTCATGACTCTGAGATCAAGAGTTGCATGCTCATCTGATTGAGCCAGCCAGGCATCCTGAGTCTAAATATTTTTAAAGACCAAAAGAATCCTTGTTACTGTCATCTAATTATTTGGTTTCTCAGTAAGGATCATAGAATAAATAATGTCGCAGTGTTAGAAGAGTATTTGCTGTCACCTTAAATTAAATGTACTTATAAGTGTTTAGCCTCATTATCTTTGGTCCATTCCCCAATATTAAAACTTGGGGCACCTGGATGGCTCAGTTGGTTAAGCATCTGACTTCTGCTCAGGTCATGATCTCACAGTTCCCATGTGTTTGAGCCCTGCATCAGATTCCGTGCTAACAGTGTGGAGGCTGCTTGGGAGTCTCTCTTTCTCTCTGCTCCTCCTTCACTTGTGCTTTCTCTCTCTCTCTCTCAAAAATAAATCTTAAAAAAAAAAAAAAAAAGTAAATGCTTCCCTGTATTTCTTTGAAAAAACAATAAAACAAAAACTTGCCATTCTTGTCCTGGGAGCTGTAGTCTCTCTACTTGTCATTGACCATTCTGTGGATTACCTATTACATTTGGCCCTTGAACACCTCAGAGGTTAGGAACACCAATCCCCCCATGCATTTGAAAATTCATGTACGACTTTATATTACCCTAATAATGGCCTACTGTTGACTGGAAGCTTTACTGATAACATGAAGCGTTGATTAACACATACTTTGCGTGTTATATATATTGTATTATATATTGTATTCTTATAATAAAGTAAGCTAGAGAAAAGAAAACAGTATTAAGAAAATCGTAAGAAACAGAAAATACATTTTCCGTAGTGTAAAAGATCTGCTTATAAGTAGACCTAAGCAGTTTTTTAAGGGTCAGCTTCATTACCCTTTAGTTGTACTCTTTCAGAATAGTGACAAGAGGGAACAATGCAACTACCTGATAAGGGGGGTGGTGGGGGGGAAGGTAGTAACAAGAAGTGCCAAATTCTTTATAGCACTATTTGGAAGGAAACTATATATTCTATAACTTTATTTTAAAGCAGTGCTATGAAAATGGTATAAGCTACGTGAAGGCAGGGATGTTGTTTGTCTTGTTTACTTTAGAAGTCCTAGTGCTTGGTGTAATACATGATGGTAGTAGGTCTA
This sequence comes from Herpailurus yagouaroundi, assembly GCF_014898765.1. NCBI lineage: Eukaryota > Metazoa > Chordata > Mammalia > Carnivora > Felidae > Herpailurus > Herpailurus yagouaroundi. Next base: position 104,923,559 of record NW_024412376.1, read on the forward strand.
CAGTAAGTATTTGTTGAATAAATGTTAAACTGGTCAGAAACATGAAATTCCAAAAACCTGAGGTTATTTTTTTTTTAAATAAAATGACTTTACCATCATAAAACATGGGTTTTGCTTTGTTTTGTTTAGTGTTTAGTTTAGAGTGAGAGAGGGTCATGAAAACTTTGAGGTTCTTTTTGAGTAGGCTCCACACCCAGTGTTGGGCTTGAACTTACAACCCTGAGATCAGAAGTCGGATGCTCCACCAACTGAGCCACTCAGGTGTCCCAAACTTTGGGGTTCTTTTTGAATGTTGCATTATTACCATATATGGACGTTAGCTAAATATGTCATTGCAGATAAATGCCACCAGAGAGGCACCTGTAGTGGGAAATGCTGATGAAATCATTATCTCAGGGTATGTTTTAAGCTCTTAAGTGTCATCAGTCTTTATCACTATGATCCTGCTGTATGCAGTGTGATTTGCTAAGGCACTTTTTTTTTTTTTTTTTAGCATCTGCTGGTGAGCCCATTCAGGGAAGGTATAAATTTTATATGGCAGTTATAATGATTAAGAGTTCTGTATAGTTAAATATTGATGAAGAAATAAAAACTTCAGAAATGCTGCAGCACAAGGGTTAGTTTGCTTTATTAAAAAAAGTTGAACTTAGGGGGCGCCTGGGTGGCGCAGTCGGTTAAGCGTCCGACTTCAGCCAGGTCACGATCTCGCGGTCCGTGAGTTCGAGCCCCGCGTCAGGCTCTGGGCTGATGGCTCAGAGCCTGGAGCCTGTTTCCGATTCTGTGTCTCCCTCTCTCTCTGCCCCTCCCCCGTTCATGCTCTGTCTCTCTCTGTCGCAAAAATAAATAAACGTTGGAAAAAAAAAAAAAAAGTTGAACTTAGATTTATTTTCTCAGAAAGCAAAATGGCCTTAATGCTTAAGACCAGATGGGAAGGATGGATATTAGGTAGATAGGTATTCAATAAATAACAAATAATGTGTTATTTGGGAATAACCTTTGGGAATAAATGTCAATATAATACAGATTTATCTGAGAATGTGTAAAATATAATAAATCATAGACATCTTGCTCTAAAAATTAAGTAGAAAGATCTAGTGTGGGCTTAATTTTGTCTTCCTCTAACTTTGGGAACCCTGCCAGCATCTGTATTTCTGCCAAAGATTACTTTGCAGACTACAGTTGAGATGACCAGTTAATATTTGTATGGAAATAAATGTATGTTTAATGATTTTTATTTTAGAGTTGAGTTAGAAGTCTCTGATTCATTATGAAACATTCCTTGGTGCTTGTAGCATTCTTTCTTTCTTAGACTGAGTTCTAAGTAATAGTAATTGTGCTGTACTATAAACTTGGATAAAATAACCTTAAATTTGGACAGGATGTGAGAGGGAAACTTTGGTTTAATACCACAAGAACTTACATCTTTATATGTACTATACAGGCTGCTCTTTTTTTAAGTTGTTCCAGATGACCACCTATTAACAGAAGTCCAGTTCTAGCTTTAAAAGTTTGCTCTGATTTGGCTCAGATTAGATTTTGTTCTGTTTGGGAGCAGGGAGCAGTTGTGTTATTTTATTAGCTTTAGATATAAAATTTGAGATTTGGGATTCTTTAGCAATAGTGTATTTGGATGTATTTCATAAATATTTTGTAATATGCTGTTCATGGAAACGACATGATATACAGGTATGTTACATTTTTTTGTTTTGGAAGCTCCATTTAAAATTTTTCTAGGGCAGGGGGCACCTGGGTGGCTCAGTCGGTTTAGCATCCAACTTTGGCTAAAGCCATGATCTCACAGCTCCTTAGTTTGAACCCTGCATTGGGCTCTGTGCTGACAGCTAACCCTGGAGCCTGCTTTGGATTCTGTCTCCCTCTCTCTCTGCCCTTCTCCTGCTCTCCCACTCTCTCTCAAAAATAAACAAACATTAAAAAAATAAAATACAAATTTCTAGGTCAAAGTAGCTCTAATGTTATATATAATATTGCTTGTAACTGAAAAAAATTGAAATACATTTTCTATGAAGTTCATATTTTATAAGTTTACGTAAGGTTTTTCCTGTGGAACAGAAGGGAAACTAATGAAAATCTTCACTATGTGGTAGTGATTAATCAGCTTTCAATGGTGGAGATTAAAACTAGTTTACTTTTAGGATAGTTCATGTAGGCACTAAGAAGTCAGACATAATTCGGTTCTTTGGCCAGGACTGATGGTAACTCTCAGAAATTTTGCATTAGGATCTGGGAAGGTCATGTAGGTGCTATGCTAAGATCTAATGGATGGAAAGTGGGTGGCAGGTTTAAAGAAGTTTATGTAGTTAGCATTTGGGGAGCTATGTGGAGTATTTTTTATAGTGTTGAAATAGGGTCAAAGACTGGAAAGTTAGACAGGTTGTGTTGCCAAAGGGGCTTTTATTGTACTCTGTTACAAGATAAGGATACCCAGTATAAATTAGGTTGATGTAATGGGAGGATCCTCTGGGAACTGATGTAAGATGTTGTAAAAATTAAAAGTCATGGAAAAACTAATTCAAAAGCTTCCTGTTTGATCAATTTGAAAAAGAATATAGGGAAAGGAATTAGCTGTTAGGCTTTCCAAAATAAAACATTTCTATTTTTTAGATAAAATGTATTCATCACTCAGTATTTAAGTCTTGGAATGACCTGTATATGAGACTGTTAGAAACCACACTATTGGTGTCACATTTAAAGAGTTAAATACATTTGAATTAGTATTTTATATTTTAATTTATTTTGAAATAGGTTTTTGAGGTATGTCTCCAATGTGCAAAGTTGGTGATGAGGAACTGAGAGGGAAAAAATAAAGCTGAATAAGAGGTTTTAATATTACCAATTTCCCAAATTTGAATTCTCTAAGTCTTTAGTAGCAATTTTGAAAACCTGATGTTTGAGACAGTAGTGATCACCAGAACTGAAGACTCTACTAAGTTGCTCGTTAATCAACCCAAAAGTAAAATGTTACCACTTTAATCAGACTATTGAAATCTATATTCATTTTTAATTAAGTGCTTGTATTTTCATTGGCTTCCTAATCAAATCTCGAAGAGATCTCTGACCCCTAGTATGGCAGTATTAATATTACTTTGGTTTTACGTGTAAACACTGGTAAACGTTTCATGGATTTGTTTTGCAGGAACAGATTTTATAAATTTTAGTGGATTTAGGAAGATGGAAACTTGTGAAAAATTAAAAAAAATCATTTTATATAGTAGCTGATTTCAAGATTAGAATTAGAGGGCCAAAAGAGATGGCAATTATTGACCTATATAGATTTTTTAAAATATTTAGGGAAATTGAACATGATTAATTAGCATTTCCTGGGAATAATTTTTAGAAAAGCATTGACTGAAAATTGGCTGTGAGATGGAAAAAGCAGGAGGAAGGTGGCAGATTTTAGTATTACAAAGCATATATTCATTCCACAAATACATATTAAGGGCCTACTATGTGGAAGGAACTATATAGCAATATAAAAATGATATGCCTCCACACAGAAATGACTGATAGTCCCCTTAAGGAACATACCATCCAGTGGGAGCCATTATTAAAAACCACATTAAGTTGACCTCTATGTTTTATGAAAACGAATTAGAATTTTGAAACATTTGTTTTGCATATTTTGCAGTCTTTATTTTTTACCCATCTGCAATGTAGTTCATAGATTTTGTAGCATGTTGTTTGTGTGTTTTGGCTTTCCTTAATCTTGTGTTTTTGCAGATTTTCATATTAGTATGCAGAAGTACTCACAGAGGTACACATTCCTCATGCACGGTAGAAATTCTGAAAATCTTATTATCTAAAAATTTTATTTTTTGAAGTATTTTACATAGGCCGAATGTGGTATAAATCAAGTTTTTTTCCCATGGAAAATTATCATATTCTTTGTGCTGTATGAAGATCCTGGGGATATGTATGGGAAATAAAAGGGTCAGTATGAACCAACTTGTATGATAAGATTAAAGCAGAAGGAAGGGCTTAACCTGGAAACTTGGAAGCAGACTACTGTTAAACAGATTAATAAATCTGGAAAACTTTCTCTTTACCCCTTTTAAAAGAGGAAAGTGACTATTTTACCTTCAGAAATATGAGTAGATTATGGTGTAGGAAATTTTGATTCTGTTCTTATAAACTAGCTTTGATTTTTTTGAAACATAGAACAGCACTAATTTTTCTTTATTCTCTGTATATAACAAATTTCAGACCATGTGAAAGTAAATTACATTGAATTATAAATTCTAAACTTTAGTTGGAAACACTCTCAGATCTAGACACTTGGTTTTGGGGTGTGTGTGTGTGTGTGTATGTGTATGAAATATGAACAAAGAGAACCAATATACTAATAACAAGGCAACTTACAGATAGCATGTAGGATTTTAATTAGGTTCAGGGCTTTGTCATTTGCTATTATTGCTATAACTAAACTGGATTTTATTTTCTGCCAGTTACCAAGCAGTAATTCTTGTGTTGGACTCCTTGAATGGGTTACTTTCAGTGCCATTTGTCATATGCTTCATACATTGCACACTTGAGGATTTTTATATCTAGTTTTTACCATTCGTGATCAGTCAGTGATTATTTTGGCAGTTACATGAAGAAGAGTATATAATAATACTAGTTTCAATTCGGTGGCATGGACACTTCTGAGAGTGAAAAGGAATGATGCTGCCTAAGAACAACAGGTTAAACCAAGACAGGCTCATACTAAGATATCATTCTGTGTGATGCTTTTGACTGCAAGTGATGAAAAACACAAGCTAAACTAGTTTAAACAGTAAGTAATATATATTGGTTTGTGTATGCAAAAAGCCCAATGTTCGGGAGTCCTACAGGTATGATTTGGTGAGGACTCTGGCTTTGTCTATTTTCTAGACTCTGACTTCTGTGGCTGGTTTCCCTTATAATCCTTGGATGGTTGCCAGTAGCAATCTGGGCTATATTCTATGATTAGCAGGATAGAGAAGCCTGAATAGAATGCGTCTTAAGCTTCATGGTTATTAGATACATCTGAGCTAATCTCTGTGACAAGAGGAATGTCATGTGCTGATTGTCTTAAATACAAGATAATTGAATATCACCAAGGCAAGGAGGACAGGATTACTGTGATATTGTTAGACTAGTCAAAATCCATTCAGAAAACTGGTGTAGTAGGGTCTGTCTGTTTGGGAAAGCAAGACTGCTAAAGCAAGAACGGGTGGAAGTTCGGGAAGCAACTACAAAGTTCAATGTGAAATGCAATGTCTTTGCTTATTCGCATTTTCCCTTATGCATCTGTTACTGAGTTCCTGCAAGAGCCTAACATACTGCAGACATGTTTTCTTCTAGTGAGAATTTCTAGCATGAAATGACTTAGCCTGGCAAGGGGAAAGTAAAAGAAAATTTACATCCCATTTTTCTTTTTTTCTGTGAGACTGTGGTAATTGTTGATTATCCTTTTTTTTTTTTTTTTTAAACAGACTAATAGGGATGCCAAAGGAAAAATATGATCCTCCAGATCCTCGCAGAATTTATACCATCATGTCAGCAGAGGAGGTAGCCAATGGGAAAAAATCTCACTGGGCAGAATTAGAAATCTCGGGTGAGTGGAATCTGAAGCGTTTAATCCAGGATATAATAGCAATAATGAGCAAGAATTGAGTATTGTATTTATTCCTATGTTGTACATTTGTAATTAGATGAACTAATTGAGAAAATAAAAGATTCTGAGTACTGGTGTTTAATTTACCTGTGACTAAATATCTTTTTCCTGTTCTTTCTTTTGAAATAATACCTTGAGCCAGAGTTGGCATCTGAAATTGAGGACATTGGGAGTTTAGTTTCTGAGTAACCAGGTTCTTTGATATAATAGATTTAATTTTGGCTATTGCAGAGTAATTATTTTTGGAAATTGAAATCTTTGCCATTTTCCTATCATCTTAGTGTTGGCATAGTAGGAAGCTTAGAAGCTGTTGATTCCAAAAAATAACTATATTACATGACCTTTCATGTTTAGGATTTGTTTAGATAGAATATGATTCCTAAAAACTTACAGTCCTAGTGTACTAGTGAGAAAAAAATCAGACAAACTCAAGCTGAAAAACTCAAACTGCAAAATACCTAACCTAGTAATCCTCAAAAGTGTCAAGGTCATAAAAAACAAGGAAAGACTGAGAAACTGTCACAGACCATAAGAGACTAGGGAGACATGATGACTAAATGCAAAATGGTATCTTGAATTGGATCTTATAAAAAGATGGAAAAAGTGGTGAAATCCAATATAAAACCTGTACGTTAGTAATGTACCAATAATGTACAAAAGTAATGTACTAATATTAGTTTCCTGGTTTTGACAAATGTATCATGATAATATAAGAAACTAACAGGGGAACTGGATGAGAGGTATACAGGAACTCTATATTATCTTGGTAGCTTTTCTATAAATCTAAAATTATTATAAAGTTAAAAGTGTATTAAAAATAGAATATAATTACTGTTTTTTGTTTATTAATTGGTATAATACAGATAATGTAGAATGTGATACACCTGTGTCTCCCTCCCCCCCCCCCCCCACAGGCTTTCATTGGGAAGCATTAAACCCACATTATAGTGTTAATAGCAAGAATTACCCATATATTTAGCTTAAATGTAATCTGGTGGGTAAATGTTGGTAATCAGAAGAGTGAATATCAGCAGATCCTATTGGGCTAACCCAGGGTTTCTCAGTTAGGCACTGCTAACACTTAGGGCCAGACAGTTCTTTGTGGTTGGGGGCTGTTGTGTGCACTGTAGGTGATTTAGCAGCATTCCTGGTCTTTACCTACTAGATGCCAGTAGCACTCCTCTTTTTTTTTTTTTTTTTAAAGGACATTAATTTTAACTTCATTGTAGACATGATAATTGGAATTTTGAAATTTTTTAATGTTTATTTTTGAGAGAGACAGTGTGAGTGGGGGAGAGGCAGAGAGAGAGCTGTCAGTACAAATTCCCACATGGGGCTTGAACTCACAAACGGTGATATTATGACCTGAGCTGAAGTCAGATGCTTAACTGACTGAGCCACCTAGGCGCCTCATGATATTGGAATTTTGATAATGAAGATAGTTCTCCAGCAGTTTGGATCCTCCAGATAGTTAGCCACATATATGTTTAAATATAAGTTAATATTAACATGTTAATATATTAAGTATATATTAAGTTTAAATACATATGAATATTAACATGAGATATTACCATTTTGTAAATAATTCCATTAAAACACACATGGGATAAAAGGTCACTGTAATACATATCAGTGGACATCTTAGGGACTAATTTACATAAATTATAATTTTTTAAGCTGAAGTGTAGTTAACACACATGATACATTAGTTTCAGTTATACAGCATAGTGTTTAGCAGTATTCCCGGCCTCTACCCACTAGATGCCACTAGCACTCCTCTGGTTTTGACAACGAAGAATGTCTCCAGAGTCCCAAAGTCCCTTGGGGAATAAAATCAAAATTGCCCCTGGTTGAGAACCACCTGATTAAATCCCAGGTAAGACTTAAATAAGTTTCTTTTACCACAGCCTCTCTTCACTTGAACACTTTCTTTCCTATTAAAATACAAAATCCTAGCTGGCACCTGAGCCTGATAATAGATAGCATGAAGGAACCTGTGACAGAACCCTGGACAGAGCTGAGCTTGAGTTGACCACTTGATAGCTATGTGAAAAGTAGCATTGACCATTTGACATTTTGTGGCCTCTATACACCTTCCACTGCTCTTTTAATCAAGATCTGTTGTTTCGAATGTGATATGTAATTAAATTCTATTTTACTTCTGTAAAGTTTATAAAATAATCTTCATATAAATTAAGATAATATCCCACTTTACAGCAGCTGCGGTTAGGTGATTTGCCCAGATCTATATAGCTAGTAAGCGGTAAAAATCAGGATTCTGAGATAGGTTTCCTGAATCTTTTCTAGTCCATGTGCTACAATAGCTGTCAGATGCTGACTGACTGATAAAGCTTAATGTGTGACCATTTCACTTGAGTATGTTGCACTTAATGCAAAATCTTAAACCAGAGTTGTTGATTGTAGCATTGAAAGCTGGGAACGATATCTCTTTTATGGGTAAAATGGTTTTCCTAATGGTCAATCTGATATTGGTTCTAAATCATCGTAATTACTCTTGGTAATTTAAAGTTTGTAGAAGAATCCAGGCCCAAAATATGGACAAAACTTGCACTATTATTTTTTGTGGAGTATGTAAGAAATACTTTCGTTAGGACTGTGCCTTAAAATAAAATTCAAGACTGTTCTGTCACAAAAGCTTAAGTCAGCCTGATGTTTTCCTTGAGAACTCACCATCACCCTGACTCCAGGGGTCTCCTTATTATGCCACATCTCATTTAATACATGGGGAGTTCATGAGAAATAATGGTTGTTAGGCAAAAGTGACATGAAATTAAAGAACAGGTAGGTTTGGAAGCAGTCAAATGGCATTAATAGAAAACTAACCTCAAAGATGCAGTATCTGTATATTGCAGTCTCTTCTACCACTTTGTAGTCCTTGGAGGTTAGTCTTCATCCTGGGCCTAGAATTTAATGCTTCAATATTTTGCCTTTTAGGTAGAGTGCGGAGCTTAAGTACGTCACTTTGGTCACTGACACACTTGACAGCACTGCACCTAAATGACAATTACCTTAGTCGCATTCCACCTGATATTGCCAAGCTTCATAATCTGGTTTACCTGGATCTGTCATCCAATAAACTCAGAAGTTTACCAGCAGAACTAGGAAACATGGTGTCTCTCAGGTAAGGAAATATTACTGATATGACTCACTTTATAGAATTCTAAATTTACCAAATAAGAAAATTATGAGATATTATTCCTCTTACAGTAGGATTTTGGTATGCATTTGAAGATCAAATGATAAAAATTGTCTAAACAGGGCTCGAGGTGGCATCCGTTGAACATTTCCTTTCTTTCAATTTGAAGCTTTCTAAGTAGAAGTGTGCTTGTCTTACCAATTTCTTTTAACAGCCTTGAGGTGGGTTGGGATTAAAATATTAGGTCTCGCTTTAGGCTCAAGCATGTGATAAGATAATCACAAATAATTGAGAAAATACTCTGATCTTGTAAGTAAACTTCTGGGAACATACCTGTTTTATAAGGTGAAGTATACTTAAATGTCACAAGTCCTTAAGGAAACCTTAGAACTTGATAGTAAATGGATTTATTTCTTGTCCTTTAGGGTTCTTTAAGAATTTTTTCATAGGAAAAAATTTTGTAGGTCCCTTAAGACCTTGTATAAATGTTTTCAGTGTAGGCAGGTATTGCTTTTCTATGTTTATTTGCTAAGTGGTAATTTTTTTTTCTGGCTAAGTAGTGATATTTAAAATTGCTGTCATGTGTTTAAAATTAAACATTTATATTGTTTTAGAATCTTATTCCTTATTCTCTTAAAATACTTTTTAGTCATCTAATAATATGGCTGTTTATTTTTTCTGTAATCTGGCCAAAATTTCAAAATTATAAGCTTGGATCTTACCTATATTATCCTATTATCTGTATTATGCTTTATTTTCTGTGGTTATGTCCTATGTCAGTGATTGTTCATCATAGTATCTTAATGTGATTACAGTGTAATCAGTTATAAGAATTGATAAAGGTGATTGGTTGTTACATTTTTCTGTGGAGTATACTGGATTCAAGGATACTGGTTGTCTTTGGATACAAAGAATATCTGTCACTTTGATTTGGGTAGGCATTTGAGTGAGAGAGAGAAAAGGGAATGGAGTTAGCCTGCGAATGATATGTAGTTCTTGCAGCTTTAGTAATCTGTGCTGGAGAATGAATAAATTATAGAAACATTGTTAACAGTTGTGGTAGTTACACATTTTGTACATTTTTTGGATTGAATGTGTCTTGCAAGTAAATATAACTCATGGTATGTTAGGGAAGGCTAAGAAAGTAATTGTAGATATTAATAAAGTTTGATATATTAAACTTTTTTCTTTTCTTTTTTTTTGAACAGGGAATTGCTTTTAAATAACAATCTGTTACGGGTTTTGCCTTATGAACTTGGTCGGCTCTTCCAGCTACAAACTCTAGGTTTGAAAGGTGAGTGATGTTAGAAGATGACAGCGTTAACACTCACTGAGTATTGAGGTGTTGTGAGCCTTTTAAAGACAATTTTGGTTACAATATAGGTAAGGTTTTGCATAATTTTGAGAATGTAATTATACTTTCTCTTGAAAGTAAAGTGGTTCTTCAGTATCAAATTGAGCTTCAGCATTTCATCATACTGCCATCATTTTAACAAATTTGTATGGGAAAAATTTTAAATATATTTTATATTTTTCTGTAAAATTCTTACATTTCTTAGAGGAGGTATTTTAAATTGACACTGTAGTTCCGCCTGCCACCCCACCTATAAAACAATGACTTAATAGGGTAAACCCCAGGCAGAATATTCCATATCAGGTTTTGATAGAGTAGATAAAATTGCAGTGACATATTGTTTGTTATAAGAGAGAAAACAACAGTAAAGATGAACTATACCTAATGAGAATGATTGTTTTGAATAAAGTATATCAATCCAAGATAGATGTTCCTTTGACAATCTCATCTCAGGCAGTTTGGGATGAAAGTCATTCTCAATTCATATTAATACTGAAATTTGTTATAATAATCTCTTATGGCATAGCATAGGAGGAAGGGTTTATTTTGATTTTAGAGGACTAAATACAGATGTACTATATTGGTTAAATATTTTACTCTGTGCTCATTAGGAATGGACATTAATCAAAGCCTTATAAAGCAAACACTTCCTTATTTTATTTTCCTTCTTCAAAGACAATTTGAATCTCTGAGAACATGTTCTGTTTGCATTTGCTTATGTCATATAATGGAGTATTAAGAAAGAAGCTTGAATATGAATTGAAAGAATCCTGATATTATTGGTTGACATGACAGAAATAGTATTAGATTTCCTTGTGTAGTTAATCTTTTGTAAATTAGACAGTTATATGAATGGTATGTCTTGTGTTTTTACTCTCTCTGTAGGACTTTTTTTTTTTTGATAATTTTTATCCTATATGAAGAACCAGGGGATACTTATATCTAAAATATTTTCTTGAAGATTAACCCCAAGGCATTTCATATTTAACTGTTGGGACATTTCACCTTAATCTCTGTATGCTGAATCTTATTCTTATACGTTAGACTTGAAACAGCCATCCAGCTAGAATTGGAATGAGTGCAGGTCTGTTCTTCTCTATTAAAAAATATTATGAGGGCACTTGGGTGGCTAGTTGGTTAAGCATCCAACTCTTGATTTCGGCTCAGGACACGATCTCATGGTTTAAGATCTCATGGTTTAAGATTAACAGCATGGAGCCTGCTTGGGATCCTGTTCCTCCCTCTCTTTTTGTTCCTCTCCCATTTGTGCTTGTGTGCTCTCTTGGTCTCTCTCTCTCTCAAAATAAATAAACATTTAAAAAAAATTACAGAATGACTGTCATTTTTTATAATCTTATTAGACTCATGAAGTATGAAATTCACACTTTTGTACTGACCGTAGTAAGTTTTTTGTCTCTAAGAATAACCATTGCTGCTTTTAACATCAATTAGAACAGCCATTTTGGGGGCACCTGGTGGCTCAGTCGGTTAAGTTGTCTGACTTTGGCTCAGGTCATTGATCTCATGGTTCATGGGTTCGAGCCCTGCATCAGGTTCTGTGTTGATAGCTCAGAGCCTGGAGTCTGCTTCGGATTCTTCCTCCTTTCCTTTCCTTTCCATTCCGTTCCGTTCCGTTCCGTTCTTTTTTCTGCCCCCCTCCCCCCCCCCCCCGCTCATGCCCTCTCAAAAATAAACAAACATTAAAAAAACTAAAACAAAACAAAAAAAACCCCAAAACAGCCATTCTCCTCCTGCTAATATTGATGGAGAGCACATCAGTGACAAATGAATAATTTACTGTTGAACTCAGTGGATTTACCCTTTGTACAATGTTATGTTCCTGAAAACGCAAATACTCCCTATCTTACTGTTTCCTAACCCTAACCCTAACCCCATTCCATATTATCTCATGTAGAGACCTATTCCCATAAAATTTATACTAAGCATCAACTGAATGAATCATTCTGAATATCTGTTATCCCCTTTGTCCTTCATCCATTTTACTAGTTAAAATCTTAGTCTTCCAAACTACTGTTTTTGGCTGGCCTTTGATCCTAGTGTCCTTTTGTTTACTGATTCGCATTTGTTAAAGTCTCTTCTTAGACCTCTAGTCCTTCAAATTGGGTACCAGCTCTGCCTCGTGAACGATCACTTAGCTTTGTTCATTCCTATGAATACGTTTCTTTTTATTAAACTTCAGTTTGTTCTAAGGTAAATACCTATCTGCATTCCTTTTCTCTTTGAAAATCTATTATTCTGGTAGAGTACCACTTTCTCTTCAGGTGATCCAATACAGAAAAGCCAAGGACGTTTATTATGCTAAGGAAAATAGAAATAAGTCAGTCAAAGAAAGACAGATACCACTTGATTTCACTCTTATCTGGGATTTGGCAAACTTAACAGATGATCATAGGGGAAGAGAAGGAAAAATAAGATAAAAACAGAGAGAGGCAAACCATAAGAGGCTCTTAAATGCAGAGAACAAGGGCACCTGGGTGACTCAGTCGGTTGAGCATCTGATTTCGGCTCAGGTCATGATCTCCTGGTTTGTGCGTTCGAGCCCCACGTCCAGCTCTGTGCTGACAGCTCAGGGCCTGGAACCTGCTTCAGATTCTGTGTCTCTTTCTCTGTCTGCCCCTCCTCCACTCGCACTCTGTCTCTCTCAAAAGTAAAGAAACATAAAAAAAAAAAAAATTTAAATGCAGAGAACCAAGTGAGGGTTGATGGGGGTGGGGTAAACAGGTGATGAGCATTAAGGAGGGGACTTGTCCAGATGAGCACTGAGTGTTACATGTAAGTGATGAATCACTAAATCCTACTCCTGAAGTCAAGACTACATTGTATGTTAACTAACTTGAGAATAAAAAAAGAAAAGAAACCCAGAGCCATTTCTGCTATCTTTCCAAAGTTTGAGATGGTAGAAACAGGATTGGTTTGGAAACAGGAATAAAATGTCCCAAATGAATGGTAGCTTTACATTCTTAGGAAGGTAAGACTTGAAATTTCCTAATCTGTTTTAGTACTCATAAAATGGCACTGTGTTTCCAGAAAAGGGAAGGGAGTGGAATGGAGCATTTATTTCACTTAGGGTAATACCCTCTAGGCCCATCCATGTTTTCACAAATGGCGAGATTTCATTCTTTTTTATGGCTGAATACTGTATGTATATGCCACATCTTCTTTATCCATTTACCTGTCAGTTCTCAACAGAGGTTATTTCCAGATCTTGGCTGTTGTAAGTAATGCTGCAGTGAACATAGGGTTGCACATATCTTTAAGGTCAGTTGATTTTTTTTTAGTAGACAACGTTGCATTAGTTTAAGGTGTACAACATATTAATTCAACTCTATATATTAAGTTGTGCTCACCTCAGTGTAGCTAGCATCTGTTACCATGTAACACTATTACAATACCATTGACTGTATTCCCTGTGATGAACTTTTCATTCTCCTGACTTACCCGTTCTATGACTAGGAGCCTTTCCTCTTCACTCATTTTGTCCATTGGCAGTTATCTGGCAGCTATCACTTTGGTCTCTATATTTATAGGTCTGATTCTGCTTTTTGTTTATTCATTTGTTTTCTTTTTTATTCTGTATATAAGTGAAATCATGTGGTATTTGTATTTCTGACTTACCTAGGATAATACTTTCTATGCCTGTCACGTCACAAATGGCAAGATCTCTTATTTTTAATGGTTTAGTAATATTCTGTTTTATATATATATATATATATACACACATACACACACACACACACACACACACACACACACACACACACACACACA
>NW_024412376.1:104937524-105065954 GCF_014898765.1 Herpailurus yagouaroundi
CACACACACACACACACACACACACACACACACACACACACACACACCCCGTCTTCTTTATCCATTCATCTATGGATGGATATTTGGGTTGCTTCCATATCTTGGCTATTTTAAATAATGTTGCAGTAAACATAGGGGTGTGTATATCTTTTTGAATTAGTGTTTTCATTTTCTGGTAAATGTGTAGAGATGGAATTATTGGATTGTACTAGATTTCTATGTAACTTTTTGAGGAACCTCTGTACTATTTTCCTGTTTAAAATTTTAAAAAATTTAAATCCAAGTTAGTTAACATATATGTAATAATGATTTCAGGAATAGAATTTAGTGATTGATTACTTACATATAACACCCAGCGCTCATCGCAGCGTGTCCTCCCTAATGCCCCTTGTCCATACGTCCACCCAGCACCCCATCAGTAACCCTCAGGTTGTTGTCTGTATTTTAGAGGGTTTGTTTCCCTCTCTGTTTTTATATTATTTTTTGCTTCCCTTCCCTTATGTTCATCTATTTTGTGTCTTAAATTCCACATGAGTGAAATCACATATTTGTTTTTCTCTAACTTACTTCACTTAGCGTAATACACTCTAGTTCCATCCATGTTGTTGTAAATGGCAACATTTCATTCTTTTTCATTGCCAAGTAATATTCCAGTGTGTGTATACATACATGTATACACACACCACACCACACCACACCACACCACACCACACCACACCACACCACACCACACATCTTTATCCATTCATTAGTCGATAGACATTTGGGCTCTTTCCATAATTTGGCTATTATTGATAGTTCTGCTATAAACATTGGGGTGCATTTGCCCCTCCAAATCAGCACTCTTGTACCCTTGGATAAGTACCTAGTCATGCAATTGCTGGGTGTAGGATAGTTCTATTTTTAATTTTTTGAGGAACCTCTATATTGTTTTCCAGAGTAGCGGCACCAGTTAGCATTCCCACCAGCAGTGCAAAAGCTTTCCTCTTTTTCTGCATCCTCACCAACATCTGTTGCTGCCTGAATTGTTCATTTTAGCCATTATGACAGGTGTGAAGCAGTATCTCATTTTGGTTTTGATTATTTCCCTGATGATGAGTGATGTTGAGCACCTTTTCATGTGTGTCTTAGTCGTCTGGATATCTTCTTTGGAAATGTGTCTATGTCTTTTGTCCATTTCTTCACTGGATTGTTTGTTTCTTGGGTGTTGAGTTTATATTCTTTATAGATTTTGGATACTAACCCTTTATCCAATACGTGATTTGCAAATAATCTTCTTTCATTTGGTTGGTTGCCTTTTAGTTTTGCTGATGGTTTCCTTTGCTGTGCAGAAGCTTTTTTTTTTTTTTTTTAAATCCTCTTGATGAGGTCCCAATAGTTCATTTTTGCTTTTGTTTCCCTTGCCTCCAGAGACATGTCAAGAAGTTGCTGTGGCCAAGGTCAAAGAGGTTGTTGCCTGTCTTCTCTACGGTTTTGATGACTTTCTGTGTTTCATTTAAGTCTTATCTATTTTGAGTTTATTTTGTGTATGGTGTAAGAAAGTAGTCCATACATGTCTTCTGCTTGTTGCTGTCCCATTTTCCCAGCACCATTTGCTGAAGAGATGGTCTTTTTTCCATTGAATACTCTTTCCTGCTTTGTTAAAGATTAGTTGGACATACATTTGTGGGTGTATTTCTTTGTTCTCTATTCTGTTCCATTGACCTATATATCTGTTTTTGTGCCTGTACCATACTGTCTCAACGATTACAGCTTTGTAATAATATAGCTTGTAGTCTGGAATTCTGATACCTCCAGCTTCGGTTTTCTTTTTTAGGATTGCTTGGGCTATTCAGGGTCTTTTCCGGTTCCATACAAACTTTAGGGTTGTTTGTTCTAGCTCTATGTAGAATGTTGGTGTTATTTTGATAGGGATTGCTCTGTACTGTGTTCCATAGTGGATGCACTAATTTACATTCCCACCAACAGTGTAAAAGGGTTCTCTTTTCTCCACATTCTTGCCAAAACTGGTTATTTCTTGTATTTAGATACCAGCCATGCTGACTGGTGTGATGTGATAGCTCATTGTGGTTTTGATATGCATTTCTTTGATGACTATTGATGTTGAGCATCTTTTCATGTGTCTATTGGCCTTCTGTATGTCTTTGGGAAAATGTCTTTTCACGTCCCCTGCCCATTTTTAATCAGCGTTTTTTTGTGGGGGGGGGGGAGTGTGACTTGCAGAGTACTTTGTATATTTTGGATATGAAGCCTTCATAGATACAGCATTTACACATCTTCTCCCATTCATTAGATTGCTTTTTTGTTTCGTTGATGGTTTCCTTCACTGTGCAAAAGCTTTTTAGTTTGATATAGTCCAGTTACTTAATTTTGCTTTTGTTTACGTTGCCTGAGGAGAGAGATTCAGAAAGATATTAAAACCAGTGCCCAGGACTTGACTGCCTTTGTTTTTCCTTTAGGCATGCTATGGCTTCTGGTCTTACATTGAGGTTATTAAACCATTTTGAGTTTATTTTTGTGTGTGGTGTGAGAAAGTGGACCAGTTTTATTCTTTTGCATGTACCTGTCCAGTACTTCTAATACCATTTTGGAACTGATTTTTTTTTTTTTAATATTTATTTATTTTTGAGAGAGAGAGCCCGAGCAGGGGAGGAGCAGAGACAGAAGGAGACAGAATCCGAAGCAGGCTCCAGGCTCTGAACTGTCAGCAGAAAGTCCATGTGGGGTTCAAACTCACAAACCGCCAGATCATGACCTGAGTTGAAGTCGGATGCTTTAGCGACTGAGCCACCCAGGCGTCCCGAACTGATGTTTTAATGTAGTATGAGGGGGTCTCATTTAGAGACTGATGTAATCCTGTTTTTGTTCTATGTATATAACCAACCATCTCACTATCATTTAGTGAATAGTTTTCCCTTTTCTCACTGATCATCAAGAAAGTCACCTATCAGCTATGGTAGGGTCTGTTTTTGGATCTCCATTTTGTATATCCAGAAGTCAGTTTGTCTAACCTTGCACTAATTACTACATTGTCATAATCATTTTTATGGCTTTATATTAAGACTTTATATATGGTTTGGGAATTCCCTTATGTTTTCCTTTCACAGTGTGGTGGTAGTCTGGCTGTCTTCAATCCCTCATACATAAGAAATAATTTGTTATAGTTCACCAAAAATGTTGTTAGAACTTTGGGGCTGCATTGAATGTGTAGGTCAATTCAGGAAGAATTGACTTTGTTTTTATTATAATTATTTTTTATCATTATATTTTAAAATATAATTTATTGTCAAATTGGCTTCCATACAATAATACCCAGTGCTCCTCCCAACAAGTGCCCTTCCTCAATGCCCATCACCCACTTTCCCCTCTCCCCCACCCCCCATCAACCCTCAGTTTGTGCTCTGCATTTTTAAGAGTCTCTTATGGTTTGTCTCTCTCCCTCTGTGTTTGTAACTATTTTTTTCCCCTTTCCTTCCCCTATGGTCTTTTTTTTAAGTTTCTCAAGATCCACATATGAGTGAAAACTTATGATATCTTTCTCTGACTGATTTCACTTAGATCAATATCCTCTAGTCCCATCCACATTGCTGCAAATGGCAGGATTTCATTCTTTCTCATTGCCAAGTAGTATTCCATCGTATATATATAAAGCACATCTTCTTTATCCATTCATCAGTTGGACATTTAAGCTCTTTTTCCATAATTTGGCTGTTGTTGAAAGTGCTGCTATAAACATTGGGATATATGTGCCCCTATTAATCAGCACTCTTATATCCCTTGGATAAATTCCTAGTAGTGCTATTGCTGGATCATAAGGTAGTTCTATTTTTAATTTTTTGAGAATCCTCCACACTGTTTTCCAGAGCAGCTGTACCAGTTTGCATTCCCACCAACAGTGCGAGAGGGTTTCCCATTTCTCCACATCATCGCCAGCATCTATAGTTTCCTGAGTTGTTCATTTTAGCCACTCTGAGCAGTGTGAGGTGGTATCTCAGTGTGGCTTTGATTTATATTTCCCTGATGATGAGTGACATTGAGCATCTTTTTATGTGTCTGTTGGCCATCTGGATGTCTTCTTTGGAAAAGTGTCTATTCATGTCTTCTGCTCATTTTTCACTGGATTTATTTATTTTTCGGGTGTGGAGTTTGGTGAGTTTTTTATAGATTTTGGATACCAGCCCTTTATCTGATATGTCCTTTGCAAGTATCTTTTCCCATTCTGTACGTTGCCTTTTAGTTTTGTTGATTGTTTCCTTTGCAGTGCAGAAGCTTTTTATCTTGATGAGGTCCCAGTAGTTCATTTTTGCTTTTAATTTCCTTGCCTTTGGAGATGTGTTAAGTAAGAAATTGCTGTGGTTGAGGTCAAAGAGGTTGTTGCCTGCTTTCTCCTCTAGGGTTTTGATGGTTTCCTGTCTCACATTCAGGTTTTTCATCCATTTTGAGTACAGTGTAAGAAAGCAGTCCAGTTTCATTCTTCTGCATGTTGCTATCCATTTCTCCCAGCACTATTTGCTTAAGAGACTGTCTCTTTTCCGTTGGATAGTCTTTCCTGCTTTGTCAAAGATTAGTTGGCCATGCATTTGTGGGTCTAATTCTCGATTCTCTATTCTATTCCATTGGTCTATGTGTCTGTTTTTGTGCCAATACCACACTGTCTTGATGATTACAGCTTTGTAGTAGAGGCTAAAGTCTGGGATTGTGATGCCTCCTGCATTGGTTTTCTTCTTCAGTATTACTTTGGCTATTTGGGGTCTTTTGTGGTTCCATACACGTTTTAGGATTGTGTGTTCTAGCTTTGAGAAGAATGCTGGTGCAGTTTTTTTTTTTATTTTAATGTTTATTTATTTTTGAGAGAGAGAGAGACAGAGCATGAGTAGGGGAGGAGCGGAGCGAGAGGGAGACACAGAATCCAAAGCAGAGTCCAGGCTCTGAGCTGTCAGCGCAGAGCCTGATGCGGGGCTTGAACCCACGAACCGGCGAGATCATGACCTGAGCCGAAGTCGGACACTTAACTGACTGAGCCACCCAGGCACCCCTGCCGGTGCAATTTTGATTGGGATTGCATTGAATGTGTAGATTGCTTTGTGTTAGTATTGACATTTTGACAATATTTATTCTTCCAATCCATGAGCATGAAATGTTTTTCCATTTCTTTGTGTCTTCTTCAATTTCCTTCATAAGTTTTCTAAGGTTTTCAGCATACAGGTCTTTTAAAGCTTTGGTTAGGTTTATTCCTAGGTATTTTATTGTTCTTGGTGCAGTTGTAAATGGAATCAGTTTCTTGATTTCTGTAAGAATTGACATCTTAATATATTGAGTCTTCCTATCTATGAATTTTGGCATCTTGTCCATTTATTTAGATCTTAGTTAATGTCTTCAAATAAAATTTTATAATTTTCTGCACATCTTTTGTATAGAAATAAAAGTACAAGAAATACTTGTATAGAAATACAAGTAAGAAAAACTGATTTATAGTAAGTAAAGTTTTTGCCTAATTCTCATTCTTCTTAAAATTTGCCTGCAGATTCCTTTGGGTTTTGTATGCAGGTAATCTTTTAATGTGCTGATGGTGGTTTTGTTTCAAAATCTTATGTGCTTATTTCTGGGTATTTTACTATAATGTTGAGTAGAAGTGTTAATACTGGGTGGGTATGTTTCTATTCCAAATTTTAAAATAAATGCTTCTAATATTTTTCCATTAATAATGATATTTGCTTTATAATTTTTAGTTTTTAGTTTTTTTAGAAGTTTTCCTTTTTAAAAAAAAATTTTTTTTTAACTTCTATTTATTATTGAGAGACAGAGAAGACAGCATGAGTGTGAGCGAGGGGCAGAGAGAGGGAGACACAGAATGCAAAGCAGGCTCCAGGCTCCAAGCTGTCAGCACAGAGCCCAACGCGGGGCTTGAAATCACAGATCACGAGATCACAACCTGAGCCAAAGTCGGACGCTTAACCAGCTGAGCCGCCCAGGCTCCCCAAGTTTTCCTTTTTTTAACAAAAAGGCTTATTATTCATTTTTGAGAGGGAGAGAGACAAACTGGGGAGGGGCAGAGAGAGAGGGAGACACAGAATCTGAAGCAGGCTCCAGGCTCTGAGCTGTCAGCACAGAGCTCGAAGTGGGTCTTGAACCTACAACCTGTAAGATCATGACCTGAGCCAAAATCAGACACTAAACTGACTGAACCAACCAGGTGCTCTGAAGCTTTCTTCTGTTTCTATTTATGCAAGTGCTGAATTTTATTAAATATTTTTTTCATCGATTATGAAATGATTATTTTTCTCATTTCATAGGTTGAGCTAATTATATCTGTACAGTTTTTACTTTTTATTCCTTTTAAATGTTTTGTTATGTAATCTATACACCCTCTTTTGGGCTCAAACTTACTACGGTGTGATCAAGAGTCACATGCTTTTCTGACTGAGCCAGCCAGGTGCTCCCATCATTTCCAATTTAACTACCCTTGTCTTACTGTGATAAATCCACCCTGGTGCTTTCATATGCTGGATTTATTTTGATAATATATGTCAAGGACTGTGAAAGCTTGGAGATTTTTACTCTTATAAGCTAATAAGTTAGCCAATTATTGTTTCATGGATAGTGGCAGAAGACAGTGAGACTCCTGGGTCAGAGACAAAGAACATTATGACTTCAAACAATGAGGTGGGCCCAACCAGCCACATGCTGTGTACACAGTGAGTTTGCATTGCACCTGCGTAGTTCAAGTCTATCACTCCAGCAATTTGGAAGGAAGAAGCAAATACTTAGCAAGCAGCAAAAAGCTAGTCCTGTTTCCCCAAAGGGCAAAGAGTTACATGGAAGTATTACTATGGTTGCCTTAACCTATCTAGTTTCCAGTATAGCTAGCTAGAGAAACTGCTCAGTATCAGACTGATAGGCCTCAGCATCTGTCATACTCACCAAGAATGAAGAGGGAAGTACAGGGTCCCTGGTGGACTGCCTCTCTCCAAAAAATTTCTGTTAGGAATTTTAAACATATGCTCATGAGCAAAATAGACCTGAATAAGATTCTTCCTCTGTCCTCTTTAAAAAGTTTGTATAAGATTCAACTAACATGTTCCTTGAGATAATTCTATAAATTATTCTATAGAGAATAATTGTATAAAGCTGTCACTGCTAGGTGTTTCTTTATGAAACATATTTAATTACCACCCCAATATATTTGTAGTTAGAAGGATCATTGAGGATTTCTAATTGTTAATGAGTCAGTTTTGTTGGACCATATGTGTAGTATTGGAATTTGTTCGCTTTTTAATTTTTAAAATTTATTTGTATGAAAGTGGTCATAATATGTATTTTGTCCACTAGATCAAATTTATTGCTCAGATTTTTTGTCTTTACAAATTTTTGGCTATTTACTCTTTTAGTAATTAAGGTACTTAATGCTAAAATTTCCACTAAAATTGTGGATTTGTTCATTCCCCCATTAGTTCACCCAGCTTTTGCTTTATAGCTTTTGAGATTATTTTATTATGTATACTGTATACTACTATACCTTTTGGTGAACAGAACCTGATATTAGGTAGTGAGCCTCTTCCTCCTTTGTTACATCTTAGTCTTTTTTTGTCTAATATTACAGCTGGGCAAGTTTTCTTTTGGTTAATGTTTGTCTAATATATCTTTTTTCATCTGTTTACTTTTAACCTTTCTGTGTACTTATGCTTAGGTGTATCTCTTGCAAATAGTATATAGCTGAACTTTGTTGTCAATACATTCTGGCTTTATGTTGTTTTTAATGTGGGTTCAGATCAGTTGCCTCACCTGTATTGTAATTATGAATATTTTTGTGTTATACTATTCTACCTTTTGATATCACCCCCCTCCTTTTGCCTTTCTAGAAATATTTTTTCCTTTTGCCTATATACTTTTATTGCTTTGGCGTTAGTATGTTCTATTTTTAGATGTAGCGATTACTCTTGAAATTATTCCTTAAGTATATTTTTGAAAAAATTAAATTTTTAGCAACTTTTTTACTAAGTTACAATTTATAGTAGTGAAATTCACCCCTTTGGTGAATGTTTTGGTGGATGTTGTTTGTTTATAGTTTCATAACTCTCACCACAATTGAGAAATGGAAGTGTTCTGTCACCCCTCACTTCATTTGTGTTGCTGAAGTCAACACCTACTCTCATCTACTTTCTATACTACATGGAAACACACACTGTGTAGCCTTTTGAGTCTGGATTCTTTCCTTTAGCATAATGCATTAGAGATTCATCCATGTTGTTGTCTATAACAGTAATTCATTTCTGTTGCTGAGTAGTATTCCATTGTGTGGATGTACAACAGATTTTTATTCACAAATTGAAGGACTTTTGGGTTTCCAGTTAGGGGTGATGAGAAATAAAAGCCCTGTGTAAACATTTAAAGACAAATTTTTGTGTGAAACAAGTTTTTATTTTCCTTGGGTAAATACTTGGGGTGGGATTGCCAGGTTGTATGGTAAATGTATGCTAAACTTCATAAAAAAAAACGGTTTTCTGTAAGCAGCTGTATCATTTTGCTTCCTCACCAAAAGTATGGGAGAATTTTAGTTGCTGTGCATCATTGTCAGCACTTGGTATTATCAATCTCTTAATTTTTGCCATTTTAATAGAATGCAGGGGTATTTCATTTATTACTTTAATAATGATACAATGTGTCTTTTCATGTGTTTATATATCTTGATTCAAGTGTCTATTAACATTGTTTGCTTAGTTTTATTATTGAGTTGCTTTTTTCTAATTACTGATATTTAAGAGTTTATTATATTCTGGATTCAGATCCTTTTTTAAAATAAGTGTTTTGCAAATATTTTCTCCTAATCTGTGGTTTGTGTTTTCTGTTTCTTTATAGGGCCACTCTCCAACTTTGTGATTATTTTTCACGTTTGCTTTTATACTTCTAGATGCTATACATTTCTACATAAATTATAGAATCAGCTTATTTTTGCAAAATATCCTGCTGAAATCTTTTTTGGGATTGTGATGAACATGTAGATCAGTTTGAGGAGATTCAGTATCTTAATCTTGAGATTATGTTTTCCAATCTGTGAATACAGTGTATCTCTTGCGTTTATGTAGGTCTTCTTTACTCTATTTCTTTAATGTTATAGTTTTCAGCATGAATATCTTACAAACACTTTGCTATATTTGTACTTATTTGATATTTTTGGTGCTGTTGTAAATGATACTGCTTTCTAAATTTCCAGTTACTCATTGATATTGTAGAATTAAAATGCAACTGATTTTTAAATATGTTGCCCTGTCTCTTGCAACATTTGTAAACACCTACAAAATTCTGTAAATAGACACTGTTTCATTTCTTTCTTTCCCATACAAAATCTTTTAATTTGTTGCCTTGTTTTGGCTAGGACAGTATAAATACATGTGATGATAGTGCACATCTTTGCCTTGTTCTCAATTTTAGGGAAAAGCACTCAGTCTCTCACCATTAATTATATCAGTAAAAAGTTTTCAGGTGCATAGGTGCTTTTTCAGGTTATATAAATTTCCTTCTATTTTGCATTTGCTTGAAAGTTTTTATCATTGATGGAAGTTGAATATGGTCAAATACTTTGTGTACAACTTTTGAGATGATCATATAATTTTTCTTTAATTTGTTTATGTGTTGAATTATACTAATGATTTTCAGATGTTGAGCCAACCTCTATTCCCATTTTAAAAACCACTTGAAAAAAAAAACCACTTGGTCTTTATGTATTCTTTTTAATATATTGTTGGATTTTATTTGCTAGTATTTTGTTCAGGATTTATACATTAATGATCGTAAGACATATGCTGTAATGCCTTTCTTACAATGTTTTTTATTGATTTCGGAATACTGGTGACCTCATAAGATGGGTTGGAGAGTGTTACTAACACTTATAAAGTGTATTTTATTTGTTTATTTTGAGAGAGAGCATGCACAAGTGGGAGAGGGGCAGAGAAAGGAGAGAGAGAGTCCCAAGCAGGCACTGCACTACCAGTGGGGAGCCTGATGCGTGGGACTTGATCCTTCAAATTGTGAGATCGTGACCTAAGCTAGAATTAAGAGTGAGATGCTTAAAGGACTGAGCCACCCGGGTGCCCCAAGTGTTACTAACACTTCTATTTTCTGGAATAGTTTGCATAATAACATTTGTATACTGCTTTCTTAAATTATTGGTAGAATTTTCCAGTAAAACCATATGGTCCTGGAATTTTCTTTGTTGAAAGTTTTTAACTATTAATTCAATTTCTTTAATTGATTAAGGACATTGAGATTATCCCTTTCTTAGTATAACTACTCCAGCTGTCTTTTCTGTTTGCATGGCATACCCTTTTCTATTCTTTTACTTTCATTCTATTTGTATCTTTGAATATATAGTATGTCTTTTATGGACAGCATATAATGGATTATTTTTTTATTATTCATTCTGCTAATCTCTGCATTTTAACCAGAGATTAATCCAGTTACATTTAATGTGTTTGCTGATAAGGTAGGATTTTTGTCTGTCATTTTACTGTTTTCTATGTGTTAGGTTCTTCTTGTTCCTCTGTTCCCCAATTAATGCCTTTTTGGTTAAATGAGTATTTTCCAGTGTACCAATTTAATTCCCTTGTTTCTTTTGCCTATATTATTTTGAGTTATTTTCTTAATGGTTACCTTAGGGATTACAATAAAAATCTTAGTTATAGTAGTCTAATTTGGATTAATAGCATCTTAATTTCAATAATATAAAAAACTTTGCACCTATAGCTCCATTTGCTTCTCATTTATTCTATTATTGTCATAAATATTATCTTTACATATTATATGCCCATCAACATAGATTTATTATTATTGCTGTATGCAGTTGTCTCTTAGGTAGATTAAAAACACTAATTGTATTTATGCTATCTTCATTTATACTTATGTAATTATCTTTATTGGCATTCTTTATTTAATCATATGAATTCAAGTTTCATTTCAGCCTAAAGAAATCCCTTTAGCTATAGGACTGATCTAGCCACAAACTCATTCAGTTTTGATTTATCTGGCAATGTCTTAATTTCTCCCTTATCTAAGAAAGATATTTTTGCTAGATATAAAGTTCTTAGTTGATTTTTTTTCTTTCATCACTTTGAATATGTCATTCTTCTGCCTTTTGACCTCCACAGTTTCTGAGAAAATACAGTGTTAATATTACTGATTGTCTGTACATGATGTGTTGCTATTTTCCTGTTAAGATTCTGTTTTTGATTTTCTGTAGTTTTATTATAATTTGTTTAAGTGTGGATCTGTTTCACTTTATTCTACCTAGAGTTTGTTAAGTGTATTAGATGTGTATATTAATACTTTTCATCAAATTTGGGATGCTCCTGATTATTTTTTCAAATTTTTTTGTTCTGTGCTCGCTTCCTCTTCTGGGTTTCCCATCCTACATAATGTTGGTATACTTCTTGTATGCTGGTATATCTTTAATCTCTGTTCATTTATTTTTCCTTTCTCCCCACTGCCCCCCCCTCCCCCATTTCTCCCAGACCGTTATAACCTTAGCTGGCCTGTCTTTAAGTTCACAGGTCCTTTCTTCTGCCTATCCACTACTACTCTTGAGTCCTTCTAGTAATTATTTTCATTGTGCTTTTCAACTTAATAATTTCTGTTTGGTTTCTTTTTTAATATTTTGATTTTTTTAATGTTTTTATGTTTTCTGGATTTATTGAGATGTAATTGAGATATAACGGTGTAAGTTTAAGGTATACAGTGTATTGATACACTTATATATTGCAAAATGATTATCAGTATACTTGTAGCTAACACCTCCATCTCATCACATAATTACCATGTATTTTTTGTGTTGAGAACTTTTTAAGTTTAACTCTCTTAGCAAGTATATACTACAGTGTAATTAACTATAGTCACCATGCTGTATATTAGGCTCCCAAAACTTGTTAATCTCCTAACTGGACCTTTGTAACCTTTGACCATTATCTCCCCTGCTTCCCTCCCCCCCAGCCACTGGAATCCGCCAGTATACTTGCTATTTCTCTGAGTTTGGCTTTTATCCAGGTGTTTGCTTAATGTGATTCTTAATGATTTTACTAGTTTGAATCACTGAGATCTGCCCATCTTCAGAAGAATAACAGTCTGTATTATCAGGGTAGACAGTGCTTATAGGAAAATGTAGCAGTAACCAAGAGAAGAGATGAGGTTGCTTCATTCTTTTTATCTTCCTGATTCTGTTTCCCTGTGCTTACTCTTTTCTCAGCTGGAGGTGACTATCCCTGAAAATTCCTCAATTGTACTTATGCTGTCAGAAGTGGTTTTTTTTGTTTTGTTTTTCCTGAAAGATTTTCTTAATGCATTGTGGTTCTTTAAGTGGCTATCTTGGTAACACCAAATGTTGTATGTCAACTGAATGATCTTACATGAGTATCCACATTTATTGTCAGAAGAGATGTGAACTTTGTTTTGGCCTAAATTTTAGGAAAGTCAGTCCCAAAGCTGATATAACAAACATGAAACCTGTCCTATTTCCTTCCTGTTCCTGCACTTTGCTGAAAAATAATAGAAATTATTGCTTTTTAAAATTTGTGTTTATTTACCTAGTTTTAGAAGAGCTACTTATTTTTTTGAGGTATAATTGACATACAGTAATACTGTTAGTTTCAGGTATACATCATAGTGATCTGAAATCTTTATACATTATGAAATGATCCCCATGATAAGTCATTACCATTGATTGCCATACAAGGTATTATATTATTGGCTGTATTCTCTTTGATGTACATTACATTCCCATGACTTATTTTGTAACTGGAAATTTGCTCCTTTTAATCCCCTTCATCTATTCTGCCTGCCCTTAATCCCTCCCACCTCTGGTAACCAATAGTTTCTTTCTGATATCTGCGTGTTTCTGTTTTTTCTTTAAGTTTTATTATCCGAGTATACTTGACATACAATGTTATATTAGTTTCAGGTGTACAGCTTGGGGATTTGACAATTGTGCACATTACATGATACTCACCACAGTAAATGTGACTCTCTGTCACCATACAAGGTTATTGCAGTGTTATTGACTACATTCCCTATAGTGTACTTTTCATCTCTGTGATCTCCTTGTTTTATAACGAGAGGTGTAACCTCTGAATCTCCTTCATTGATGTTTCCTACCACTCACCCAGCTCCCCTCTGGAAACCAGCAGTTCTTTGTATATAAAGGTCTGTTTTTGTTTGTGTGTTCTTCATTTTTTTCAGATTCCACATATAAGTTAAATCATATGGTATTTTTATTTTTGTCTGACTTACTTCACTTAGCATAATGCTCTCTAGATCCTTCCATGTTGTCTTAAATGGGAAACTTTCATTTTTAATGGGTAAATAATATTTCATTGCCTACGCATACCAATTTTTTTTATTTGTAGATGGATAGTTTGTTTCCATATCTCAGCTATTATAAATAATGCTACAGTGAACATATAGGTGCATATATCTTGTTGATGTTTTTGTTTTCTGTTTGGTTACTTTTTGTGATTTTGATTTCTTTTTTGATATTCTTTTGTTGAGACATCATTGTCATACTTTCTTTAGCTATGGTTTTCTTTAGCTCTTTGAACATATTAAATTAGGTTTTGAAAGACTTGTAGTATAGTCCTCAGGTACAGTTTTTATTATCCTCAGAGACAGTTTCTATCCATTGTTTCCGCCGCCCTCCCCCCCCCCCCCCGTTATAAGACATACTCTTGTTTCTTTGCATCCTTTGTAATTGCATTAAGAACTGGGACATTTTAAATAATGTGGCAACTCTGAAATTATGATACCTCCTATTCCCAGGGTTATTTGTTGTTTGTTCCTTTAGTGACTTTCAGAACTAATTCTGTAAATTTCATATTTTTTTTATCATGTAATTATATTGAAATCTCTCTTCAGTTTAGTGTTCAGTTAATGTTTAGGCATAGATCTTTTAAAGTTCCTGGAACCAGTGAATCTTCCAATCTTGGCCACGTGGCTCTTTGTGTGTTTTGGGAAATGCTTTCAATAATCAGCCAAGAAGTATACCACTCTGCCTTAGCCTTTACTTCTTACTTGTGCACAGTCTCAAGATCAGGAAAAGGTGAAAGTACCCTATTTTTTGGTCTTTCATAAGCATATGCAGAGCCCCCCACAGTTATGGTCTCCTAGAGTACCTGGAATATGTCAGAGCTTTTCAAACTCTTTTTTTTTATTTTTAATGTTTGTTTATTTTTGAGCAAGAGACAGAGTGTGAGCCGGGAAGGGGCAGAGAGAGAGAGAGAGGGAGACACAGAATCTGAAACAGGCTCCAGGCTCTGAGCTGTCAGCACAGAGTCTGATGTGGGGCTTGAATATACGAACTGTGAGACATGACCTGAGCCGAAGTTGGAAGCTTGACAGATTGAGCCACCCAGGTGCCCCTGTCAGAGCCTTTCAGAACCCTTATTGAGCTCTTATCCCAAGCTTTTCTTAAGCATTTAGGTTAGTCTGTTGTTTGCCTTACCTGTTTCTATGACCTCAGGCAGCCATAAGTTAGCATAAGTAAGCATTTACCAGTAATGGTTTCCTCAAACATGCCTTAACACTCTCCACTACCCTTCATTCAGGTTGAAGGCTTTTAGCACTTGGCAAGAATCAAGGAACCACTACCAAAGAAGTCAGAGATAAATGACTAGTCATTCCAGGCTTTGAAAGGCTGGAGCTCAATTTTGGTTGCTTCAGTGGTTGCCAAGCTGCCCTGGCAGTGAGGGACCAGAAGTTATCTAAACCCCAAAAATTACTGTCTTCACTGCTATTCTGCCCTTTTGTTCTTACGAAGGGGCAAATTTTTGGAAGTTCTTAGTCTGCCATTTTTGGCTTCATTTTCTATCCATTTCTGTTTTCAGTGAGGGGTGGTATTTTCTGTCTTTCAAGGAATTTGTCATTTTTTTTCGAAGTTGTTGAACCTAAGGACCTAAAGTTTTCTTAATATTCCTTATCCTCCTAATGCCTCAAGGCATTAAAGAGGGCTGTTTCCTAATCTTTAATTCTTGATATTGGTGAGTTGTGTCTTTTTTTTTTCTTCTGATCAAATGTAGGTTTATCAAAAATTTTTTGCCTCTTTTTCAAAGTATCATGCTTTAGATTTGGTAGTAGTCTCTTGTTTTTCTGTTATAAATTTTATTGATGTCTCCTCTTTGTTGTTCCTTCTTTCTGTTTTCTTTGGCATTCATTTGCTCATTTTTTAGATTCTTAATTTGGAAGTTAAGTCATTGCTTTTAGATCTTATTTTCTAAAATAAAGCTTAATCCTATAAATTTCTCTCTAGACACTAACTTAGGTACATCATACAAATTTTGATGATGTATTTTCATTTTAGTTCAGTTAAATTTCCTTGTGACTTTCTCTTTGACCCATAGATTACTTAGAAGTGTATAATGTTTAATTTCTTTTTTTTTTTAATTCTTTTAATGTTTATTTTTGAGAGAGAGAGAACGAGAACGAGCAGGGGAGGGCAGAGAGAGGGAGATTCAGAATCCGAAGTAGGCTCCAGGCTCTGAGCTGTCCACACAAAGCCATTGAGGGACTTGAACTCACAAATCATGAGATCATGACCTGAGCTGAAATTGGCTTAACCAACTGAGCCACCCAGGTGCCCCATTTTGTGTGTGTGTGTGGGGGGGGGGGGGGGTCTAATTTCAAAATACCTGGAGTTTTTTTAGTTCTCTGTTGTTGATTTCTAGTTTTATTATGGTCAGTATGCTTTGGTTTTACTTCTTTTAAACATGTCACAGTTTGTTTTCTAGCCCAGAAAATGGTGTCTTGGTAAATGTTTGTGTACACTCGAAAAGATCATATATTTTCCTCTGTATGAGTATAGTATTATATAAATATCATCATATCGGTTGACAGGTTTTTCTCATTTCCATCTCTACTGACTTTCTGTTTACTTTTTTTGTTGATAACTAGTGGAGGAGTGTTGAAGTCTTAAATACCATTTTGCAGTCTTGGGAGATACTATTCCACTCTATTCCAGCTTCCATTCTTGCTAATGAATTTTATTACCATTAACGTGTTTGTTTTGTTTTGTTTTTAAGTAGCTGGTTATTTTCCCCAAAGGGTTTTAAAGCTTTCTATTTACAATTGTCCTTCACAAGTTTGCCGTACAATGTAAAATGAAATCCTTTCATGTACTTCTTCCTATACGTTGTGCTTCTTCTGTCAGTTTATTCATTCTTTAAAAATTATCTTGTGAAAGTTTGCAGCCTTTTTCTATTTAAGTAATGTGTCTTCTCACTTCTCTTTAAACTGTCTTTCCAGGGGCGCCTGGGTGGCGCAGTCGGTTAAGCGTCCGACTTCAGCCAGGTCACGATCTCGCGGTCCGTGAGTTCGAGCCCTGCGTCGGGCTCTGGGCTGATGGCTCAGAGCCTGGAGCCTGTTTCCGATTCTGTGTCTCCCTCTCTCTCTGCCCCTCGCCCGTTCATGCTCTGTCTCTCTCTGTCCCAAAAATAAATAAAAACGTTGGAAAAAAAAATTTAAACTGTCTTTCCAACAGGACTTGTTTCCTGTTGGCTGTCGTATGTCAGAATCTAAATTTTTTTTCCAGTTTTCTTGTTTGTATCTCCTGTTGCCTTTGGGTTTTCCCAAAGGACTCCGAGCTTCTAGTTCTGTTTACCATAATCATCTGTTATTATACAGAAACAATACTGATGTGATTGCATGATGTGGAAGGGGAGGAAGAGTCCTATAGTTTTATGATTAGGTCTCAGTCCCATTAAAAATGGACCTGAATTAGATCTCCTTCCTGCTCTCTCCACCCCAAATTAGGCTAGAGAGGGCTGGAGTGTTGGGTATTTACCTAACATTAAATGGTAAAACTTCACCTGATTATACTCGTAAAATAGTTTGCCTTGCATGCAGGACTTGTTAAGGAGAGCATTACTCTTCCTACCAGAAGCATAAGGGGAATTTTTATCCAGTCTTTATATTAAAAACCTGGTCGGTCTCCTGGAAGTAAAACTCAGAGAATGTTGGATATTCCTAAGATTGTGTTCCTTCTTGAGTTTTTAATTCTCTAGTTAATGTCTTCCAAGCCTCTGACAATTTGTCGATTATGATTTAACCTGTTTCAGCTATTACTAGTTCCATTTCTGGGCTTCTTTATCTGGACTTTAGCTGCCACTAGGCTGTGATTCTCTGTATGTGCCTGTTTGTGTTTAGGGCAGCAGTTTGCCTTATGATCTTAACTGTGGGGACAGAGTGACAACTTCCAGCTTCTTTCTTTAGATGTTGAGCTAGAGACCCAAGTCCTATTCTCTGTTTCTAGAGCTCCAACTTAATATATGTTAAGATTTTTTATTTTTATTTTTTTAAAGTTTATTTACTTAATTTGAGAGAGAGCAGCAAGCATGACCAGGGAGAAGGTCAGAGAGAGAGAGAGAGAGAAAGAAGAGAATCCCAAGCAGGTTCTGAGCTGTCAGTGTGCAGCCTGGTGAAGGGCTCAATCTCACAAACCATGAGATCATGATCTGACTGGAAATCACAAGTTGGACACTCAACTGACTGAGATACCCAAGCACCCCAAGATTTCTTATTCTAACTCACATATTTTTACTGTTCCGTATTTTATATCTTTCTCTTATTGATGCATTTTGGGTAGTTTCTTTGAATGTATTTTTTCTGTTCAACAATTTTATTTTTAGCTATAATCTACTGCCTAACTCATTGACCATGATTTTTTTTGCTAGTACTTTGAGTATATGTACTAAACTACCCAAATATTTTAGTATGCACCTTGACTGACTGATTCATTCATTCGAATGAATGAATGAATACATTCATTCGAATGAATACAGGACTATTTGTCTTTCAGTTAGAATATTGTCTTCAAAGATAAACAGAACTTATAAAGGTTAATTAATTGTGCTGATTTGTGATAGTACTTCAGAATTGACTAAGTTTAGTATATATGTTTACATACATAGGTGGTTTTGGCAAACAAATTGTAGGTAGCTAGTATAAACAGTGAAATCTGGAAAGAAATAACTTTTCTGAAATTTTTCTTTATGACTGTCTTAAAGTATTTCTTTAAATTCACATAATTTCTTAAAATTAATGTAACATTAAATACTGTAACATTCACTTTAGAAAATTAGTATTTTGTTTTATTGCATACATTTGTCTGGTCCTAACAATTGCAAGTCTTACAGATTTTATTTTTGTATTCTGATTTAGGCAATCCTTTATCACAGGATATTCTCAATTTATACCAGGACCCAGATGGAACCCGAAAGCTACTGAACTTCATGCTTGACAATCTTGCAGGTAAGTCTTAATGACAAAATAGTGAACTCAACATGTATTACTGCTAGCTTATATGTCACATGTTGCTTAAGAGCATCTGACCTTTTTTTTTTTTTTATAACTTTTTACAATTTTGGAGTTATTATATTTCATGGTAGTGGGACAATCTTTTCATATACCGAGTACTTCCTATTTACCAAGCAATATGTTACGAGCTTTAGTTATATTATTTAATCTCTCTAAAGAACCTAGGAGGTAGGAATTTTTACTGGTTGCACAGATGCAAGTTCTGAGATTCAGAGAATAAAATGTGATTTTCCCAAATTACACAGCTGGTTAATGCTGGAGCTGTGAACACAAGATTCTCTTGATCACAAGTACATAGTTATTAATTGTAAGCAGATTACATGGATCCCACACACTGTACACATTTTTTTGTGAACAAAATTACTAGTTTGTTTCACTACACATTCGGGGAAATTTTGCAAGCAGGATTTTGATTAAGAACACCAAATGTATCTGACTAAAATAGTTGTATTCCAAATAGAAATTTTTTTAATATAAGAAGTGTATTAAGTATTTGACTTAAAACTTGTTTTTGCTTAAGCACTCAAAATATGAGTAAATGTATAGATGCTTGAATTCAGATATTTTTCTTGGAATAATGTCTTTCTAAAATACAGAATCGCAAACAGAGACATCTAGATTCCAGCATCAGGCCATCATCACAATATGTTGTCTATACTTTTTTTAATTATCTCCATCATAGAAGACACCTACGTAAAAATTTTTTAAGAATGGTGATATTTACAATAATGTAAAACCAAATTAATATCATCGCAAATATTTTTGGCTTATAAAAACTAAAGTCAATTGATGAGAGATAATAAACTTGAGAGGTTCTTTCAGTAACAAATTAAGACTATCTAGCTAAAAGTTTAATTCAGCTGTATATATAGTATGTGTACACTAATTCCTTTTTGCTTTAAAAATACAATTCTCCTTTGTCAATATAGATGTAGCCACTTGACCCAGTCATATGGCATGTGTTGGGGTTTGTGTGTATATAATTTTTTAGGAGGTCTTCAGTGCTTTAGATACGAGTCATTGTTGGCATATATGTTGCAGACATCTTCTCCCATGCTCTTGTTTGCCTTTCCACTTTCTTAATTTGTTTTTTGATGAACAGAAAACATTTTAACATAATTGAATTTATTGAGCTTTTCTATTATGGTATTGCTTTTGTGTCCTTTTTAAGAATTTTTCCCTACCCCAAGCTCAAGAATATATTTTCCTATATCTAAAAACTTCATTTTTTACCTGTAACATTTAGAGCTATCATCTTCCTAGAATTGAAATTTGTATATCGTAGGAGTCTATATTCATAACTTTTCCATTTGACTTTGAGCCTTTTATGGGAAAGACTGTCCTTTCATTACTGTATTTTAGTGCCATCTTTGTGATAAATTGTCTTTGTATGTATGGGTTTATTTCTGGGGTTTTGTATTCTCTATTTAATTCTGTCTTTATGATAATATATAACAGTGTCTTTAATTATGGTATTTTTATAAGATATCTTAAGATTCAGTAGAGTAAGCCTTCCATCTTGATTTGATTCTAAAGTCTAAGCTAGTTTTGCCCCCATCCTTCTTTACCCTGTATTTTCATTAAAATTATTAGAATTGGCTTTTCAGGTTTCTCCCCTCCCCCAAAATATAAGAATTTAGGTTGAGATTATACTGAATCTATAGATTGCTTTGGAAAAAATTGACCTGTTTACAACACTGGATCTTCTAATCTAGCAGTGTTGAATATTCTTTCATTTATTGTGCTTTCTCTAATTTCTCTTGATAGAGTTTTAGGTTTCTGTGTAGTATTCTTTACATTTCTTATTACATTTATTCTAGGTATTGAGTTTTTTGATGCTCTCATAAATGGTCTTTTTTTTTTTTTTTAACGTTTATTTATTTTTGAGACAGAGAGAGACAGAGCATGAATGGGGGAGGGTCAGAGAGAGGGAGACACAGAATCTGAAACAGGCTCCAGGCTCTGAGCTGTCAGCACAGAGCCCGACGCGGGGCTCAAACTCACGGACCGCGAGATCATGACCTGAGCCAAAGTCGGCCGCTTAACCAACTGAGCCACCCAGGCGCCCCATAAATGGTCTTTTTGAAAATGAATCTCAGTAAGATGATTATTGCTCATTTATGGAATACAGTTGGGTTTTGTATATTTATTGGTATTCAGACACCTTGCTAAACACTTGAAAGTGCCTTTGATAAATACATATTCAGCCATTTCACTAAAATCTTTTTAATCCTAAGGTATTTTTATTTTAATTCTACAATTGTGTCATTGCACATAACAACACTTTCATTACTCTCTAATTCTTATCTTTTATTTCTTTTTCTTGCCTTATTGTACTTGCTAAGATCTTTAGTAGGTGCTAACAGTAGTGATAATTTGTCTAATTTCAAAATTTATTAGCTTTTTGAAATTATGATTAAGTATGGCATTCACTGTAGTTTTTATATATATCAGATTAAGGAAGTTCTATTCCTATTTAGAGTTTTTCATTTTTTAATATGAACAAATGTTAAATACTATCAAATGCTTTTTTTTCTTAAGATGAGAATATGTTTTCTGGCCTTTATGCTGTTAATTTGGTAAATGGATTGATTTTAATGCTATACCACCTTTGTATTAAATTCAAATAGGTTGCAGTATAGTATTATCCTTTTTATATATCCCTTTATTCAGTTAGCTAATATTTTACCTAGGATTTTTTGCATGTAAGTTTAAGTGAGATCGATCAATAATTTTCCTTTCTTCAATATTCTTGTCAGGTTTTAGTATGAAGATTATACAGGCATCACAAAATTTATTTTCTGTTAATTGGAAGAGAATATTTATGATTGGTGTTTCTTAAATGTATGGTAGAATACATCAGAGTCTGGGGTTTCTTTGTAGGAAGTTTTCAATTGCTGATTTAGTTTCTTTAATAACTATAGTACTGTTCTGATATTCCATTTATCAGTTTCTGAAAGTTGTATTTTTTGGTAATTTTCCCATTTTATCTAAATCTTAATTTTTTAAAAAAATCTTCAAATTTATTTACATGAAGTTCAGAATATCTTTTAATGTTTATTTGATAGTGTTGTCTCTTTTTCATATTCCAGATATTAGTTATTTGTGTTGCTTTTATTTACTTCATGCATAGTCTTGCCTGTAGGTATTTAGCAATATTTCTTTGGGGGGAAAAAAAAGAGCCAATTTTTAGTTTTAGTAATACTCTTTTATTATTTTTTTTTAACATCAGTGATTAAAATTTTTTTTTTAATGTTTATTTTCGGGAGAGGGAGAGAGAGAGAGAGAGAGAGAGAGAGACAGGGAGATGGGAAGAGAGAGACAGAGACAGAGAGAGAGAGAGA
Organism: Herpailurus yagouaroundi; assembly: GCF_014898765.1. Lineage (NCBI taxonomy): Eukaryota > Metazoa > Chordata > Mammalia > Carnivora > Felidae > Herpailurus > Herpailurus yagouaroundi. Next base: position 104,959,214 of record NW_024412376.1, read on the forward strand.
GAGAGAAAGAGAGAATGAGCCAACGAGCGAGCAGGGGAGGGGCAGAGCCAGAGGGAGACAGAATCCAAAGCAGGCTCCAGGTTCTGAGCTGTCAGCACAGAGCCCAGTGCAGGGCTCCAACTTGACCTGAGCCAAAGTTGGATACTTGATGAGCCATCCAGGCGCCCCTGATATCAGTGTTTTTTTAAATCTTTATTCCTTGGACTTTCATCTACTGTTATTTTTTCTAACCTTTTAACATCTAAATCATTAACTTTTATACTTTGTTTTTTTCCCAAAGTATTTATTTATAAATCTCTCCTTAAATCTGGCTGTTAGCTGCATTCTTCAGGTTTCAATTTGTATTGATTTTTTATCATTCAGTTCCGTATATTATCTAATAGCTCTCATCATTGTTTCTTAGATTAATCACTTAGAAATTTCCTTATTTCTAGGAGATGTTTTATTTGTCATTGGTTCCTACCTTAATTCCATTGTGGTCAGAGAGTAATTTATTTAAAAAAATTTAAAGATTTTATTTATTAGGCAGCATATGCTTAATTTTTCTAAGTGTTATGTATGCACTTAAACAGAATGTACATTCTGTACTTATTTGGTGCTGCATTCTATATATATTAGTTTAAGTTTATTAATTGCCTGAATATGTCATACTTGATAATTACTGATTTTTATTCATTAGTGACAGCTGTGTTAAGATCTCCCGTTTTGATTATAGATTTGTTTATTTTTTATGTCTCTTGCAGGGATCGAAAGGATTGATTCTTTTATCATGTAATGGCCTTCTTTGTTCCTAGTATTTCTTTTTTTTTTTTTTTAACTTTTTTTTTTTTTTTTAACGTTTATTTATTTTTGAGACAGAGACAGAGCATGAACAGGGGAGGGGCAGAGAGAGAGGGAGACACAGAATCTGAAACAGGCTCCAGACTCTGAGCTGTCAGCACAGAGCCTGACGCGGGGCTCAAACTCACAGACTGTGAGATCATGACCTGAGCCGAAGTCGGACGCTTAACCGACCAAGCCACCCAGGCGCCCCTGTTCCTAGAAGTTCTTATTAATTACATATAGTGAGGGTTTATTTTCATATATCTTATCTTTTTGGTTATTTGTAATGTTTACCAGCTCATTATGTACTTCTCATTACTTTATTAATATAGCTATATGAAAATAGCTATGCAAATTCTTTTTGGTTAAAATTTGCACAGTATATCTTTTTCTCTTATGTTTAATGTTCTGTTTCCTTATATCTCAGTAATTATGTCTTATTTTGGGTTTATTTTTTTTCTTGTTTTTGAAGTGAAAACTTAGATTTTTTATTTTAAATCCTTTCTATTTATAAATCCAAGTATGTAGCATATGTAATTCCCTCTCAGAACTACTTTAGCTGCACCCCGCAAATTTTGATATGTTGTATTTTCATTTTCATTCTGTTTAATGTGTTTTTTTTAATTTCCTTTGAGACTTCCTCTTTCATTCATGGGTTATTTAGAATGTGTTGTTAAATTTTCTGTTCTTTTTGTTACTCTTCTTTGATTCCAGTTTGGGACCAGTTGGAAAACATATTCTGCATTATTTCAGTTCTTTTAAGTTTATTGGTGTTTGTTTCATTGTCTTGGCTAATGTTACATGGGTGCTTGAAAAAGCAAATATTCTGTAGTTGTTGGTGCATTGTTCTATAAATGTAAACTATGTTAGTTGGTGGTGATGTTCCACTCTTCTATATCTTTTCTAAATTTTCTATCTAGTATTCTTATTATCAAATACTGACATTATAGTGTTGAACTCCCCAACTGTAATTGTAGAGATGTCTGTTTCTACTGTCAGCCCTGGCAGTATTTGCTATATGTATTTGAAGTTACATTGTTTGGTGTATACATATTTAGAATTACTACATAGTCTTGCTGAATTGAACCTTTTATTATTAAGTAACAACCTTCTTTTTCTAGTATTTTCTTTGCTCTTAAGTCTGTGTGTCCGATGTAAACGTAACCACCTACTTTTTTTGTTGTTGTTTCTTCCTAGCATGGTGTTTCTTTTTCCATTGTCTTTCAACTTTACTATGTTGTTGTATTTGACATAAGTTTCTTTTAGACAACATACAGTTGAGTCATGTGTCTGTACCACAAGAGTCTGCTGTTTTAATTTGTATATTTAGATCATTGCATTTTAAATAATTAGCAATAGAGATCCCTGGGTGACTCAGTCCCTTAAGCATCTGGCTCTTAATCTTGATTTAGGTCATGATCTTGCATTTCCTGAGATTGAGCCCCCAGTCATGAGGCTCTGCACTGATAGCATGCAGCTTATTGGGATTCTCTCTCTCCCTTCCTCTCTCTGTACCTTCCTGTGCACGTTCTCTCTCTCTCTTTCTCAAAATAAATAAACTTAAAAAAAATTATTGATATGTAGCATTTAATTGTGCCATTTTTAAAAATTGTTTTCTGTTTCCTGTATGTACTTCCTTTGTTTATCTTTTCTTGGTTTCCTGTGGGTTACTTAAATATTTTTTAGGATTCTCCCTTGTTTTATTTGTGCTATTTTTGAGTATATTGTCTTCTATAATTTTCTTAATATTTGCTCTAGAATCACAGTATACATAGTGTAGTCAACTGATAAAGGTATTTTATCACTTTAAGTGCATTATCGATGCCTTCCACTTGTGTGCCTCACACTCCCCACTTTTATTAAAATATGTATTTTTTTTCTTCTACCTGCACAGAGTATCACACAGATGTTATGATTTTTGCTTCAGCCATCAGCTATGACTTAAGAAGCTCATGTGGAGAAACATAATCCATTATGTTTACCCCTGATTTTACTCATTGCTTGTTCTTTCCTTTTTGATGTTCTGGGTCTTCTGTTACCATTTCCTTTCTGTTTAGAGAACTTCCATTACCCATTTTTTAAGGGCAGTTCTGTTAGCAACAAAGTCTCTTGGTTTTTCTTTTATAACATCTTTATTTCCCCTTGATTTCTGAAGGGTGGTTTTGCTGGATACGGAATTTGTGGCTTGACCGTTCTTTCTTTCAGCACTTGAAAATGTGCCACTTCCTCTGACTACCGTGGTTTCAGAAAAGAAACCCATTGTTCCGATAGGTAATGTGTCCTTTCTCTTTGATGTTTTTGAGATTTTTTTTTTTCTGTCTTTAGTTTTCAGTCTATGATATGTCTTGGTGTGAATTTCTTTGGGTTTATTCTACTAGAAGTTTGCTCACCTTCTTGAATTTGTACGTTTATGTCATTTACTAAATTTGAGACATTTTCACCATTGTCTCTTAGAATACTTTTAAGCCTATGTTGTTTCTCTTTTCTTCTTGACTCTGATGATGTGAATTTTAGAGGTTTTGTCTCTCAAGCTCTGTTCATTGTTTTCCCACAGTTTATTTTCCTTTAATTGTTCAGATGGAAGAAATCTCAAATTACTAATTTTCTTGGTTTTTTTATTTTTCTTGCCCTTTCAGTGAGTTTTGTTATTTTTTATTATATTTTTAAGTTCAGTAATTTCATTTTGGTCATTTTTTAAAAAGTTGAACTTCTTTGGACTTTTTATTTTTTCATTTGTTTCAACAGAATTTGTAATTACTTCTTGAAGCAGCTTTATGATAGCTGCTCTAAAATCTCTGTCAGATAATTTCAGCATCTAAATCATCTCTGTGTTGATCTCTGATGGTAGTCTTTTCTGCCTTAATTTGTGATAATCCTGGTCTTTGGTGTGACCAGTGATTTTCAGTTGTACTCTGGTTATCTTGAATGTTATGTTTGGAGACTCTTAAAGCTTTTATTATTAAAAAAAATTTTTTTTTGATGTTATTTTTTGAGAGAAGGAGACAGCAAGGGAGCAAGGCAGGGGCAGAGAGAGAGAGAGAGAGAGAGAGACAGAGACAGAGAGAGGAAGGGAAGGAGAGAGACAGAATCCTAATCAGGCTCCAGGCTCTGAACTGTCAGCACACAGCCTAATGAGGGGCTTGAACTCACTGACTGCCAGATCATGACCCGAGCCGAAGCTGTTCGCTTAACCAGATGAGTCACCCAGGTGCTCTTTGTTCCTTTTAAAATCAAATGTCAATTTTAACAGGCAGTTGCCCAGTTTAGGTTTAGCATATGGGTTCTGTTAGCCCTTCCAGGCTCAGCTGACACCCTCAGTGTGGGCAAACTAGGCCCATTGCTGCTGGTCCCTGGAGGGGTGGGATGTGTTGGCTGTCTTGGGCTCTGGTAGAGAGATTGCCATGAGCACTTTGAATTACCACCGCCACTGAGTGTGAGTTTCTCATGTAATACTTGTTGCATTTCTCCTTTTTGGCTTCACTGGCCAGAGGAATCAGGATTTTTTTGCTGCCCTTACCCAGCTGTCTACCACCCATTGTGGCATGTATGGGAGGTAAAAATGGGAGGATTACTGTTTTATCACATTTTAAGTATAATTCTGAGAGATTACTATGTTAACTCCTGTCTCTTGTATTCATGAGGACACTTATCTTCCATATTGATCTAAATTCTGGTACTGTTATATCTATTAAACAGTGTTTGTTTTTTTTTTTTGATAGTAGCCCGCCCATATAATTATATTTCTGTTCTTTGTCATATCACTGACATTGCAGTTTCATCTTAGAAATTAATTTTAAGTATATGTCCATATGAGTTATCATTCTCCTTGTAAGAAATGTTAAAAATTCCTATTAAGACTAGAATGTTTTTTGACCATTACCTTTAATTCCATGTTCCCTCCATGTAAGTAAACACACTTGTAAATTGGGTGTGTATTTGTGTAGATATTTTTCTAGACATTGATATGTAAAAATTACACCAGTAGAAATGTTATGGTATTACTTTTCATGTGTGTTTTTAAAATGTTTTTTAATAAAACATTTTATCATTGCATATTTTCTAATTGTTTTCATTCAGTTTTTCTTATATATTTTTCTATTTTAGCACACATGTATCTATCCCTTTTTTCTTAAACTATACCATAGATTTCTCTAAAATGAATATTAGCCATTTACCCATGTTTTTGCTGCTATAAACAGCAGTGTAATGAGTATCTATTTGAATGCTTTCTTAAAAATTTTTTAAATGTTTATTTATTTTTGAGAGACAGAGACAGCATGAGTGGGGGAGGGGCAGAGAGAGAGGGAGACACAGAACATGAAGCAGGCTCCAGGCTCTGAGCTGTCAGCACAGAGCCTGATGCGGGGCTCGAACTCACCAGCCGCGAGATCATGACCTGAGCCAAAGTCAGATGCTCAACCGACTGAGCCACCCAGATGCCCCTAATGCTTTTGTTTTTTTTAACTTGTTTTATTTTTTATTTTTTTTATTTTTTTATTTTATTTTATTTTAAAAAAAATTTTTTTTTCAACGTTTATTTATTTTTGGGATAGAGAGAGACAGAGCATGAACGGGGGAGGGGCAGAGAGAGAGGGAGACACAGAATTGGAAACAGGCTCCAGGCTCTGAGCCATCAGCCCAGAGCCCGACGCGGGGCTCGAACTCACGGACCGCGAGATCGTGACCTAGCTGAAGTCGGACGCTTAACCGACTACACCACCCAGGCGCCCCTATTTTTTATTTTTTTTAATTTACATCCAAATTAGTTAGCTTACAGTGCAACAATGATTTCAGGAGTAGATTCCTTAGTGCCCCTTACCCATTTAGCCCATCGCCCCTCCCACAACCCCTCCAGTAACCCTCAGTTTGTTCTCCATATTTATGAGTCTCTTCTGTTTTGTCCCCCTCCCAGTTTTTATATTATTTTCATTTCCCTTCCCTTATGTTCATCTGTTTTGTCTCTTAAAGTCCTTATGTGAGTGAAGTTATATGATTTTTGTCTTTCTCTGACTAATTTCACTTAGCATAATACCCTCCAGTTCCATCCACATAGTGCAAATGGCAAGATTTCATTCTTTTTGATTGCTGAGTAATACTTCATTGTATATATCATACCACATCTTCTTTATCCATTCATCCATCGATGGACATTTGGGCTCTTTCCATACTTTGGCTATTGTTGATAATGCTGCTATAATCATTGGGGTGCATGTGTCCCTTTGAAACAGCACACCTGTATCCCGTGGATAAATGCCTAGTAGTGCAATTGCTGGGTCGTAGGGTAGTTCTATTTTTAGTTTTTGAGGAACCTCCATACTGTTTTCCAGAGTGCCTGCACCCCTTGCATTCCCATGAATGCTTCTTTAGCAGATAGGGCTGAATCCAAGAAATAGCATTGCTGGGTCATAGGGGATATGGATGTTTAAAATTTTAAAAGATGTCCTCCCAGATAGCCCTACCAATTTATATTCTTACCAGCCACATATGCAAGTATTCATTTCTTATCACCATCACCAACTCTGGATATATTAAAAAAAATTTTTTTGTCAACCTGGATAAAAACATGCTGTCTCATCTTTTTCCTGATTACTGGTGAGATATAGTGTCTTTTCATGTTTTTGACTCTTTGCATGTTGTTGGTGAATACTATGTATTTTACTTATACTGATACACTGTGATACATTAATTAAAATAGATTAGTAATGTTTTGGGAAGCACCAAAATGTCAACATCACCATACATGTTTTATTTTGAGGATTCTTTGATTTCTGAATTTTTAACCATTTGCTGATAAGGAACCCCAACAACTAGAAAGTTCCTTGTTTACACTGCACTGTATTTATATATCGGGCTTTTCATTTTTTACATAGTTGCCATGATTGTGGCATGGTACTCCTGGCAGGCATGATTGTTTTCCAGGATTCAATATGTTGATCCAGCTGCCTGGTTTGTTTGCCATCTTATGATAAGCTTCATTTCTTTCCTGGCAAGATATGGAATATGCAAACTAATGTTTGTTCCACTCTGTGAAAAGTATGGAAGCTAAAGCAGGCATCGTTTAGGTAGATGTTGGAATACCAAAATGCTTAGTAAGGTGAAACTTTAAAAAAACTTTTTATAGATGTTTGTTTATTTTTGAGAGAGATAGACACAGAGGCAGGGAGAGAGACAGAGCATGAGTGGGGGAAGGACAGAGAGAGAGGGAGACACAGAATCCCAAGCAGGCTCCAGGCTCCGAGCTGTCACTACAGAGCCCGACCCAGGGCTTGAACGCACGAACCGTGAGGTCATGACCTGAGCTGAAGTTAAACACTTAACCAACTGAGCCGTCCAGGCACCCCTTTAAAGTGAAACTTTCAAGATCTTAGATATTCTGGGCAAAATTACTGTGGCTGGATGAAGATAAGAGTGTTTTGTTTTAAAGGAACATATTTCTCAGCCACTAAATACCCTGGGAAATCCACAAACTTGAATCCAATTATCCTGTAATTGTGAATGTTCTTAAAAGGAAGAAGTAAAAGCGGTAGTTAAATCTTGGTGAATTTTCTCTCATCTGGTACTTGGGTAGCTTTTAGTTCCATGGTATTGATAATCATATCCGAGTAATTAATGTTTAACCAATGCCTTCCTTTTTTCTCTGTAATGTAGTTCTAATCTCTTGCTTTGCATGGATGTTCTAAAAGTGAAAGTTTAAAATCAAGAAATGAAGGCTGTGTAAGTGGAAATGCCAATTAGGAGTTTCCTAATGTTCTTTTCACATTTTCATTTGTGTATTTTCTTCATAGGTCTCCTTAAACTTCTTTTGGCTTCTTTATATTTCAGTATTAGAATTTTAAGTCAGTTTGTGGGGCATTAAAACTGAAGAGACAACAGAAGTTGATTTGACATTTTTAAGTAAATACTACTGATTTTAGAAGACATGAAATTAATATTTAAAATTTTTTTCCCTTCAGTTCATCCAGAGCAGCTTCCTCCGAGGCCATGGATTACATTAAAAGAACGAGACCAAATTCTGCCATCAGGTAATTTTTTTTATTCTTCCTTGTAATAAAGCCTTCCAATTGCGTAAATAAATAAATAAGTAAATCAGGCCTTCCAAATGACATCTTCACACAGGGTATTGGATAACTTAAAAAAAAATGAATTTTCCTCTGAAATTTTAAACTGCTTCAGTACTTTATCTTTCTTGAGTGGGTAGAGTGGCAGCACTTGGGAGAGAATAATTTAGACTGAGTTTATACTTGCTATATTGGAAACAAAATATGATACCAGGCCAGTGGTGTAGTGATGGTAGAAGGTAAGTATTTGAGCAATTCAAGGATATGGTTTAGCATTTTTCGAACTGCAGTATTGTAGAAAATATAAAATTTTTATGTCTTTGTAGAGACCAATAATGATTTGACATCATTTATAGTGGTTCTTACTGCTTATTAGACATTTTATAATTGGGAATTATACTTACAATAAGTTATGAATTATTATTTACCCAAATGCCTTCTTTTTAACCATAAGAGTATACCTAATTTTTCATTATATCTAATTTCATTTTTTAAATTAACAAATGAAAACTTTATTGTTTTAACACCAAGGTTGAACCAATCACTGAATACCAACACTTTAATAATTTTTTAAGGCTAAACCAGGGAACTTATTGTGTACTTTTTAAGGCCTTCTGTTTGTGTTGTGTGTTCTTTTTTAAAGTCAAAAGTATTTAGAAAAAATTATATGCTTTGGTATTGAGAAACATCTTCATGGTTCTGTTTGCATTTTAGTAACACTGAGAAATAGCAGATCTACAGTACATTTCTGTGTCTTCCAGAGTGCCTGTTTAAAATTTTAAAATCTTTCTGTGCCTCTTCAAAAGTGCAGAGGCAGTAATTTTAAAACTACCACACTCTAGAGCCACAGTGTCAGCCTATTCTAGGAGCCACTGTATCAGGTGTTATCACGAGTAACACTTCTATTAACAGGATACACATAGATGATCTGAGTAAAAGGAAAACTTTAGGTTTTCTACAGACCCTTAACTTAGGTGGATTTATTTTGTTTAGCCTTCCTTAATGCATAATTAATTGTTCCCTTTATGATACTAAAAACACCATTTTTCTGGTTCTTCAAAGTAATCCCTTTTTGAGTATGAGTGAACATAATCTTGAAGTGAAGCTTTCCTACTACTGCATACCTACTTTTCCATTAAGAAAAAGAACAACAGAAACATGTTTTTTGTCAGTTACTGAATTTTAAAAGTAATGCATTCTTGGGTTTTCCTTATTAAAAAATGAGTATGAATTTTTCTTGGGATGTATTGTACTTTTCTGAGTAGAATCTGAGTGCTAAAATGTGCCTTTTACTTCTGGTGAGTAGGGAGATGTGCATAACAACTTCTGACAGTTAAGGGTGATTTATAGGCACAAAACTATAATGATAGTTTTGGAAGAATGAGTCCCAGATAGTTAAAAAGGTAACAGTGTACAAAATGGCCACCAGTCAGATGCCCAGGGGTCCATTGAACTAAGTTTCTCTTAATCCTTTTCTCATCATCTGAATCTTTACCAGCTTCAGTCAAGTAGTATTACTCATTAATTGGATTCCTCATCTTTTATTTAAGTGTGTCATTCTCAAGAATATGGACTTCCCATTATAATCACCTGGGATGCTTTTTAAAAATATGAATATCCAGACCCTATTATACTAACTTAATTAGTCTTGAGTAGGATCTTGGGTACGAACACTTTTCAAAGAAAACGCTGGACAGAGTGATTCTAATGGACTGCCTGGATAGAGAATTACTGATAAAAATCAGGGCTTTTCATACTAATGTATATATGAATCATCTGGGGATTTTGTCAGCTTATAGGTTCTGACCTAGTAGGGTCTTTGTGGTACCAAAGATTCTGCGTTTTTGAGTTCCTAGGTGATGACTGATACTCTTGCTCCTCAGAACACATTTTTGAGTAGCAAGGATTTAAACCTTCGTCTCCTATTAGTTTGCTCACAGTCCTTTTATGTATAGTTCAAGGGCATTTTAAATTGAAAATTCAGTTTCGGAAATGAACATATGATTTGTCAGAAAGGATTCTCACAACTAAACTTTGTCCATATATTTCTGGCTTAGAGCAATATGAATAGTAAGAGGCCCCCAAACATATTAAATAATGGGTATTTTGTTAATAAAAATTAATGAAGTTAGAGCCTTTTAATGAACAGAACTAAAATTTACTTTTGTTCTACTTGTGCAGAGCTTTGCTCAAAAAATGTCAAAAAATTAGCATTCTGATTTAGAATTTGAATTTTTATTAAAATACATTTCCTAAAAATCTAAAATATGAACTATACGTCTAATTCTAGTAAAAGCTCTTTGATGTGATGGACTGCAATGAAGTTTTAGTAGGTCCAGTGTAACAGAATTTTGCCCAGGGCATCTCACAGTGCTGCCATTGGGGCAGGTTTGTGTGCCATGTGTGCTTGTGCAGGGACGCATATGACACCTCTCTGGAAAAAGTTGCCTAATTTTCTCCCTTTTCTCTTTTGTTTTTTTCCTCCCACTTCTTAGCATCATTCACAGTTATGTGTTACAATGTGTTATGTGATAAATACGCCACCCGGCAGCTATATGGCTATTGCCCGTCCTGGGCATTAAACTGGGAATACAGGAAAAAGGGAATTATGGAAGAAATTGTTAACTGTGATGCAGATATCATTAGTCTTCAGGTAATACTATAGAAATTAAATTTTCTGGGGGCACCTGGGTGGCTCAGTCGGTGAAACGTGTGGCTCGTGATCTTGGGGTTGTGAGTTGGAGCCCCACGTTGGGTGTAGAAAAAAGAAAATAATGAAATAATAAAATAAAAAAAAATTTTTCTTAAAAGATTGAAACTTAAAGGTGAACTTAATCTTATTTCTGGGAGAGAGCCTGTGTTCAAAACAAAACTCAAATTATTTTCTCTTCTCTTAAAAAAAAAAAAGGATAATTTTAATAAGCACATAAGACATTTCCACAGAGGAACTGTTTTGCTAAAGGCCAGTCATCCACTTAAATGCATTTACTCTTAAGCGAAAATTGCATCCATTATTCATGTTAATAGTTCATCTTATGAACACATCACTGGTATTGCTGAAAGAGAAAACTGCAGAAGGTTGTGTCTTTTTAGACACAGATTCTGATGGAATCTGTAAAAAAAAAAAAATTGTCCACTGTTCCTTAATGACAAATATTATAAACATTAAAAAATGTGCTGTAAATAATGCATTTTTGTCTTATTTTAAAAACCTTCTCTGAGATTTACACTTTACTGTTTTACAACATTTTATTATGATGAATTTAATTGAAGAAACACCTTTCTGTTGAGATGTGTTTTATCACTTCTTTTCAACAGTCAGCTAATGAATAGCCAAGGTTTATAGGTAGTGTTTAGTAATTTTTTCTTAGCAACTTTCGAAAGAATATTAAATGTTTATGAAGTATTTAAAAATTGTAAGTGTTATAATTTCATGGCTACTTTTCAGCGTAGCCTGAGAAGAAAGGTATTACTTTTTAAATACTTGTTTTTTTTTTTAAACTAGAATAGCTTGATAATTTATCTTTATGTTGTTTATGGTTTATATGACTTCCTGGGAAATAATAAAAATCTTCAAAAATTAAGTTTTCTTGTAAACACTGAAAACTGACATAGAATTGGGGAAGGAAGCAATAGACAAAGTTGGCTTTGTTGTGGTTACTTAATTGTCCTCTTTTTATTTAGTATTTATAGTAATAATAGCCTCACATTCCTCTAAGTATAGTTTGAAAAATAAAAACATCATAATTTTAAAAAGTATTTTTATATTGTAATAATAATTCCATAGTCTAAAATCTTTATCCTAGAGAAATTGAATATTTTGAAAAAATAAATAGAATGATGGGAGAAAACACCTAATCTCGTAATCCAGAAATCGTTGCTGTGTTAAAATTTATGAAGTGTTTGTTGTACACAGATATTAAATTTGCTTTCCTATTTATTTACAGATATATTTTCAAAAATAAAGTTGAGATCATGCTATTGTATTTAATGCACTTTCCATGGTAATAAAATTCTTCAAAACCAATTCATTATATGAGTATACATTTATTGAGTAAGCATTTGTTCTGCTGTTGAACATTTAGGCTATTTGTAAGTTTTTATTATAAAGTCATGTTATAAGCATTATAGATAAATCATTGTGTTCACATATTATTTAATTTGGAAAGATTTAAAAATATTTTATGGGTCAAAGAATAAAATTGTCTAGCTTTATATAATATTGGATTAGCAGAGACAATTGGGTGATTGGTATTCAGTTACCTAAAAATTCCTTAAAGTAGAGCTTTTTGTTGATAGATCTTAATCTTCTCACTTCTAAGTATCATTCCTTTCTACCACAGTTGAGAAAGATAAAATTACCTCTCTATATAATATTTACTATTCCCTCCTGTTTATTTTATAATCTGCCCCGTTTTGCCAGATTTGAGGAATTAAAATATAGGAGAATGAACTCTAAATTGGGACTAAAGAGACTTGGAACCAACTAGCTGTGTGAACAAGAGAATCATGCAAGCATTTCGAGTGCTTTCAGGTTTAAAAGCTGCCATTGTCAAATGGCTCCTGCCAGCTGTAAGGGAAGATAGATAATATTTGTTATGTGAATTATGCTAACTTAGTCACATCTCACTCATAATGCTAAACATTTTTATATCTTGATTAGAGTTTTCCTCTGTCATGTCGATGACAACTTTTCTTTCACCTCAGGAAGTGGAAACAGAGCAATACTTCACTCTCTTTCTGCCAGCATTGAAGGAGCGTGGATATGATGGGTTTTTTTCTCCAAAGTCACGTGCCAAAATCATGTCTGAGCAGGAGAGAAAGCATGTGGACGGTTGTGCAATATTCTTCAAAACAGAAAAGTGAGTTAAGGAAACAAATAATAATAGTATATACTTACTTCAATTATCACAATTTGAAATTGTCTTTGATTTAACCCTATAAAATGAACAAAAAGCTAGAAAGCAAGTGATGTAAAAATTAAAGCTGTTACATTTCTTAGGCTGTGTCTTGGAAATAAGAGTCTTTATTGTATTATTCTTTATTTTTTATTACCAAATTACACTAAAAATTTTGAGAGTTATGCTTGAATGTGGGGTTATCATGTTTCTAAATATATTTTTATGAAGTAGTTTTCATGTAAATAAAAGGTAGTGTAGTGCCTTTTAAGATTTGAAATGAGTGATGTGATTTTCTTTCTGTGATTTTTGTTTTGACAGTTGGCTTTCTCAGAATCATTAGTTTTATTAACCTTTTTCATCTTTCCCAGTTAACATTTCGTGTATTTAATCATTTACTAAATGTTTACTGAATATTTGCTTTGTGACAAGTGCTGTGCTAGTCAAATTAGGCACAAAGATAGACATGACATAGTTCCTAATGTCACTCAGAGCTCTAGTAGGAAAAGTAATCATATAAGAAAATAAAAATAAGATATATATACAATAGAGATCTGCATAGGTAGGTAAGAGAGGATGGAAGGGAGACAGCTTATTTAAGGATTGATTGAGATAGGACACAGTGGAAAGCAGTCATTATCAAACACACAGAAAACATGATTTGTGTTTTTTCAGAGCTGTTAATGTCATTGATTAAATCAAAAGGTGAGAATGTTATGAATGTGCTTATTAAAATACATAAATGATCTTGGGGCGCCTGGGTGGCGCAGTCGGTTAAGCGTCCGACTTCAGCCAGGTCACGATCTCGCGGTCCGTGAGTTCGAGCCCCGCGTCGGGCTCTGGGCTGATGGCTCAGAGCCTGGAGCCTGCTTCCAATTCTGTGTCTCCCTCTCTCTCTGCCCCTCCCCCGTTCATGCTCTGTCTCTGTCTGTCCCAAAAATAAAATAAACGTTGAAAAAAAAATTTTTTAAAAAAATAAAAAAAATAAAATACATAAATGATCTTGTAGAAGCTTCTGGTTGTGAAGTTGTATGCATTAGATGTACGACACTGCATTCCCTACTTGAGGGTGCAGAGCCACAATCTGTCATCTTTTGAGTGCTGGCCGAGCGGCTCGATGGTTAGAGGCACATTCTTTAGTTATCATCTTAAGGAAAAGAGAAAAGCACATTTTTTGCCTCAGAAAGGCTGCTAATTTTAGAGTGGAAAATTGAAGGAATATCCAATAGAAGACTGAAATATGTAAAGTCTGATAGAGGTTGAATCCCTTGTTTAATAATTTGGGTTTGATACATTGGATAGGGAATCATCTACTTATAGGATAAGCATATAGATGTTTGTTACTATTTTCCAGTGTTGTCCCCCTTTTAATACCAGTTATAACAAAGCCAGTTACATGTTTTTATTGATACAGGCATACTTACTAGCATATTATGTTATTTTAAGTGAGTTAAGCGAATTTGAAGATACTTGCCTACTTTTTCTCATTTGTACCTACTTTCCTGTCTTTTCTGTGAATTTTTGTTTTTTTTCTGTGAATTTTTAATATATCTCATTTTGGCTAATCATTAGTGCAGAGGCCTGCAGTATTTGACTGAGGTGAGAATATACTAAATTCTTCTAGTTGGCTGGTGATTTTTTTTTTTAAAACAAATTATAGAATAACAATAGATATTACTTCAATAATAATGCTAGGCCTTTTACTTTATTTTCTTATTTAATTTTTTTTTTTAAGTTTATTTATTTTGGGTGGGGGGCGGGGGTGGTTAGAAATGGAGACAGATGGAGAGAGAGAATCCCAAGCAGGATCCACGTTGCCAACTCAGAGACCGATGCTGGGCTCAGACTCAAGAACCATGGGATCATGACCTGAACTGAAATCAAGAGTCAGAGCCTTAACTAACTGAGCCACCCAGGCACCCTTCTCTTATTTACTTTTTAAAGCACCCCTCAGAACTAGGAGTAGAGCTATATCATCATTTTTATAGGTGAGGAAACCAAAGTACAGAGAGTAGCCTGGCTTGATAATCAAAGCTTTTAACCATGGTGCTAAACTGAATCTTTAGGTTGCTTGTTGAGCTTCCGGTATTACTTGTACCTCTTATACAGTTACCTTATTTGGAAAAATTGCCTTGAATTTGATGTTTGTTATCTGTGTTCATATACACATTTCCTTGAGACACCATAATTGAAAAAAGAATACTGATAATATTGAGATAAAACATCAGGTTCTTTTTCCATTTGCCATTGTTTCTTCTGGAAGGAAGATAATATAATTTTTATTATACCCTTCATAGTTTGAGAGGAAAATCTAAAATGCCTTGATAATTTACTAGAGGTAGTTAAGATTTGAACTAACAATTATAACTATTATCTAGGAAATGTTAAACAGTTAAGTATTTTAAAAATTGATGTTTGAATTATTAAAAATGCTGCAAATTAGTTAAGAGATGAACACATAGGGAATACTTAGGTGCAGCATTTGGTTTTCTTCCCTACTTCAACTCTTTTTGTCTGAATAGTAAGTAACATGGATTCAGTAACAGATGAATACTTTGAGTATAATACCTTATTATATTCTCTTCTGAGCAGTACCAAATACTGTTGATGTCAAATGAGCTAACTATCCAATGCCAAACTATCTGAAATTTAACACAAAGTATACTACCATGCTTTTATTCTTTTTTTTTTTTAATTTTTTTTTCAATGTTTATTTATTTTTGGGACAGAGAGAGACAGAGCATGAATGGGGGAGGGGCAGAGAGAGAGGGAGAGACAGAATCGGAAACAGGCTCCAGGCTCTGAGCCATCAGCCCAGAGCCCGACGCGAGGCTCGAACTCACGGACCGCGAGATCGTGACCTGGCTGAAGTCGGACACTTAACCGACTGCGCCACCCAGGCGCCCCATACCATGCTTTTATTCTATTCTTTCTTCAGATTGGAGAGATAGTACAGTGCTAAAAGAATTTTTAAGCCAGGTGGTTCTCCTATTTATGTAGCTATATAATCTTGAATGAGCCACTTGCCCTTTCTGGGCTTTTCTCCTTTGTATATATTTGTATATTGCCAGGTGAGATAATTTCTTTATATAGTTAACAAAACTTAAAAGTTAAATGGTAGTTGTAGGAAGAGTAGTTCCAAATCTCATTCTCAAAGTATCATTCTTCTAAAAGCAGAGTATCTCATAATGTTTAACTTTCATAGATGACAGCTTATCTCTTCATGGGAAATGGTGGAAGGTAGGTAACAATAAATAGAAACTATAGTTACTGTTTTTTACAAAATACTGTAATAAAAATTTGTTAACCCATTTTGATGAAATTGTATTTTCTGAGAATTGTAATACAATAAAATAGTCCTTGTGTCATATTCATTGCAGTTTAATTTAATCATTGGGCTTCAGAAGGCACTTCAAGATTTGGCAGGACCTTTTGGTCAACATTATGAATGTTTTTCAGGTAGTTAGATGCATGGGGATACCAGAAAAGAGAAATTTCGATTCATAAAAATGCCAAAAGTCAGCTTTTGGTTTGTCCTTTATCTCAGTAAATATTATCTTCAGCCCAAAGGATTTTATAAAACATATATACGTATATGTGTGTATTTTGTTGTGTGTGTATGGAAAGACTGTTAATATAGATAAGTTTTTAGACTCAGAAACTTAAATTTCCTTTTGCCATATTTTGTCCTCTAGCCTTAACAGTTAGTAGAAATGGGCTTGGAACCAGATACATAATTTGAAGAAATTGAAAATGCAGAAAAATGGAGATGAAACAAGATCCAGATAATGACTTACTTGCTGTTCTCGAAGTTAGCAGTTCTGATCTGAACAGTTTAGCTTTGTTTCACATCAGTGAGAAAGGGAAATATGAGAACAGCCATTTTAGAACAAGTGACCATTACTGTGAAGAGACAGTCTCTTCCAGTAGGATTTAGAACTAGGTTGTCATGGTGCTCAGTCCTTGCTGTATTGTCTGTGCTTTCTAACCTGCTTCCAGTCTCAGAGGTACCAGGTAAGGCCAAGTCTTCGCTTTTCCTTCCTATGTTAATACATTAGTTTTCTGCTTGAGAAGAGGGCACCCAGAGGTTATAGTTTCATTCCAAAATGACCAATCATGATAATTCTATCTCACTGGTTTCTCATATACTGATTTCCTCTGTCCTAGGTGGTGGTTGCCTTAGAATTTGTCTGTGTGATTTTAAAAAAACAGATTGTGATTTCTAGTTTATAATGTTAACTCTCATAAATTTAGTCTGGAACATAAAATTACTGCTTGGTGCCACAAATGCCACAATAGAGATAATATAATAACTGCTTCACCTAACTTGAGAGATTTCTTTCTTTCTTTCTTTCTTTTAAATGTTTATTTTTGAGAGAGAGACAGAGACAGAGGCAGAGTGTGAGTGGGGGAAGGGCAGAGAGAGAGAGGGAGACACAGAAGCTGAAGAAAGCTCCAGGCTCTGAGCTGTCAGCACAGAGCCCGATGCAGGTCTTAAACTCACAGACTGCGAGATTATGACCGGAGCTGAAGTCGGACACTTAACTGGCTAAGCCACCCAGGCACCCCTAACTTGAATGATTTCTTATATGGCTAAAATGATCAAGAATGTGAAAGTGGTTTCAGTGTTTCAAAGAGTTGTACAAAGTTATGTAGGATAGTACATAATCTACTTTTCTTCCCTATTTATCCTGGTCTCTAAGCTTACCTTTTTTAGCAAGTTATTTTCCGGCACTCCCATGATTATTTAAAGGGACCCAAGAACATATTTTATAGCATCTTATACTGAATATACAGTAAAAACTTCTATTTGGTTTAGGTTTAGGAGTGCTGGAATATGATCCAGAAAGGGTCATAGTTTACCTTGCTGTGGTTATACTTTTGACTATGTACCTTTTGTTCCTTTTGGCGTGTAAATGAATTCAGGGAGGGAATATTACTCAGGTCTTACAGATTGTTTTGTTTGCTCATAGTTGGCATTCACTGTCTCTCTCTACTGTTGAATTAATTACATCACAGCCTATAAAATTACTTCTAGATCACAGGCTAGTAAGAAATTGAGTTATCTCTTTGTTCTGTTTGAAGGGCTGTTTTGGACATGTTCTTCCTGTATTTGAAACATTCATCCTAATCTATCTCAAATCATGTGAAAAGGTGGGGTCTTTGTTTTTTTATTATATCAGTCTTTATATCAGATCTCTCTTATGCCCGTTTGACTTTCTGTAAAATAACACTTTCAGAAAGGTAAATAGAAGACTTCTTAGACTAAAATAAAGAAAATAGCATCAGGAACAATGCTTATAGCATATGTGTACTAGGTATAGAATAGGAGTACTAAAATGAATTGAAATAGAGGCACATTTAAAAGTTTTTACTCATTACCAAGGCCTGATGGTTTGGATTAGTGAGTGGAAAGCAGCTATAAACCAGTATGTTTTTTTCAAAACATTTAATAGAAGGAATGAGGAAGACCTCTCTGTATGT
The DNA here is from genome assembly GCF_014898765.1 of Herpailurus yagouaroundi. Taxonomy (NCBI): domain Eukaryota; kingdom Metazoa; phylum Chordata; class Mammalia; order Carnivora; family Felidae; genus Herpailurus; species Herpailurus yagouaroundi. The sequence continues at coordinate 104,977,476 of NW_024412376.1, forward strand.
CAAAATGTCACCTGTATGTAAATCTGTGAGACAAAAAGTAGAAGCAGAGTGGAGTGCACTGGCTGTGTGTAGGGGGGAAATTGAGAAGTAAGGTAACCAATTAAATTGGTAAGGTAATTTGGATGGAAAATGGAGAATAATTTCTTACTATATTATAAATGCATTATAAATGTAGTATAAAATATGAAAAGAAGACAAGCTGTAGGAGACTATGGCTATCTTCACTAGTATTGGAAATGTTCTTAAGGAAGGTTACCTAAAAAAAGTTCTTGAGCTACAAGAGGCACATCTTACTTAATTCTCACTGTGAAGAAGGAACTTTCTTTGGTTCCTTAGTTCTCAACTATCTCTTTGGATCTTCAGCTATTGGTGAAGTAGAAATGACAAAACTTGAGCATGACTCTGTCCCCTTTAGTATTTATAAGTGCCAAGGAAAGGAGTATTAGTTAGAAGGACATATATACTCTGTTTAGGAAAACTGGTTTTGTTTTTCTGAACTTTTTGAAACCAAAGACGTTAAAAAGTTGATACTCCAAGAAGACTGGGAAGTTATAAAAGTCAAAAGTGAGGCAATACAATAATTAATTATACCAGTTGGGAAGAAAGTTTGGAGAGGTGGTTGGAAGCATGTAATAAACTAAATAATTGTTCAGGATTCACTTTTATTTATTTATTTTTAAAAATTTTTAATTTTTGTTTATTTTTGAGAGTCAGAGAGTGAGCGAGGGAGGGGCAGAGAGAGAGAGAGAGAGGGGGAGACAAAATCTGAAGCAGGTTCTAAGCTCTAAGCTGTCAACACAGAGCCTGATGTGGGGCTTAAACTCACGAACTGTGAGATCACAACCTGAGCTGAAGTTGGACACTTAACTGACTGAGCCACTCAGGTATCCTGTGGGATTCATTTTTAAATGATGTGGTTTTTTTTTTCCCCCCCCAATGGAGAAAAGTCAGTAACTAAGCATGTATTTTTATTTCTTTATTTAAATACTTAAAAAATTTTTTTAATGTTTGTTTATTTTTGAGATGGGGGGGAGGGCAGAGAGAAAGGGAGACACAGAATCCAAAGCAGGCTCCAGGCTCTGAGCTGTCAGCACAGAGCCCGATTTGGGGTTTGAACTCACGAACCAAGAGATCATGACCTGAACTGAAGTCGGACACTTTTAACCGACTGAGCCACCCAAGTGCCCCCATTAAAAAAATTTTTTAATGTTTATTTTATTTTTGAGAGAGAGAGTGGGGGAGGGGCATAGGAGGGGGAGACAGAATCAGAAGCCCTGATAGCAGAGAGCCCAATGTGGGGCTCGAACTCATGAACTGCGACATCATGACATGAGCTGAAATCAGATGCTCAAACGACTGAGCCATCCAGGTGCCCCTCAAATGTGTATTTAAAAAAATTGTTTTTAACATTTATTCATTTTTGAGAGGGAGAGAGACAGAGAATGAGCGGGGGGGAGGGGCAGAGAGAGAGGGAGACACAGAATCCGAAGCAGGCTCCAGGCTCCGAGCTGTCAGCACAGGTCCTGAAGGGGGGCTCGAATGCACAGACTGGGAGATCATTACCTGAGCCGAAGCCGGACGCTCAACCACCATTTGAGCCACTCAGGCGCCCCTCAAGCGCATATTTTAAAAAGAAGTTGATTGAGAGGCGTCTGGGTGGCTCAGTTGGTTAACCGTCAGATTCCTGATTTCAGCTCAGGTCACGGTATCACAGTGAGTTTGAGCCCTGTGTTTGGCTCTGCACTGACAGTGCAAAGCCTGCTTGGGATTCTCTCTCTCCCTCTCTCTCTGCTGCTCTCCCACTCACATGCATGCATGTGTGTGCACACATGCATTCTCTCTCCCTCCTTCCCTCAAAATAAATAATTTAAAAAAATTGATTGAACCTGTGATATTTGCCAAGAAGGTTAAGAAAAAGCAGAGGCTTCGTTAAAGCTTTAAGGCAACAAGGATATTTTAAATACCATGTACTGTAAAGAAGGGCTATTACCCATTGTAGGTTGTGTAATCACTAATTGAGGATCAAGACAAAAAAGAAAAAAAACACCGGGTTTACAACTTCTGTTTTGCTTTCATGATCTCTATTGAGAATTATCTTCAAAGTGGAAAGACCAAAGTAAGACAAGTGAAGAGGAGATTGGTAAGACAGGAGAGTCAGTATACTGACTGAACTAGTTAGGTTTCCATATCAAGATAATTACACCTTTTGGTACTAAAAGATCTTGCAAAAGTATGACTACAGAACTGGCATGGGTAATCTATTATGAATGTTGCAGTATAGAAGTTCTAGGATGTTGAAGATGAATAAACCATCTCATTTTTCTAAAAGGTAAGGTAGTTCGGTGTTCCCCTGTGGAAAGGAACAGAGAAGAAATAGAATTGGGCATAGAGAACAGAGTCGTGTTGCAGGCCTGAACAGCCTCAGAGGACTCCGCCAGCTGTAGCTTTGGAGCTGAAATGACCTGTGAGAGTTAACCCAGGAAGGACCCAAATCCCCAAACCTTTATCTTTTGCTTTTGATATATAACTGTATGAGGGCCGCTCCTAGAAGTACTTGACCTTGGATGAAGTAGCTCTTTGCAGCTGGAGCAATTCCTGGACAATTGATGAGGAAACTGGGCAGTGTGTTTCCATAATCACTCCTTTGCAAAGTCTTTGCAAAGTTTAGGATCAATAGGTGTGAAGTACCTGTAAAAAGTCTTGATACAATGTTGATCCTCAGTAATGGGCAGCATGTATTATTTTTATTGCTGGTTCTGTCTTATTGAGAATTTCGATTATTTCAGAGAAGACCAATACATACACATAAGATGTGTGAAAACCAAAAGATGGCAGGGATATTTAATCTTCTGGAAAAAAAAGAATGAAGTTTTAAAGGGCCCTTAAACAGTAACTTCTTGGACATCAGCCATAGCAACTTTTTTCTAGATAGGTCTCCTGAAGCAAGGGAAATAAAAGCAAAACAAACAAACAAACAAAAGCAAACCTGGGACTACATCAAAATAAAAAGCTTCTGCACAGCAAACGAAACAGTCAATAGAACTAAAAAGCAACCTATGGAATGAGAGAAGATATTTGCAAATGGCATATCTGATAAAGGGTTAGTATTCAAAATATGTAAAGAACTTGTACAGCTCAACACCCAAAACAAATAATCCAATTTAAAAAATGGCAGAAGACAAGAACAGACATTTCTCCAAAGAAGACCTACAGATGGCCAACAAGCACATGAAATGATACTCATTATCACCTATCAGAGAAATACAAATCAAAACTACAATCAGATATCACCTCACACCTGTCAGAATAGTTAAAACCAACAACACGAGGAACAACAGGTTTTGGCAAGGATGTGGAGAAAAAGGAACCTTTTGCACTGTTGGTGGAAATGAATACTGGAGTATCCAATGTGGGAAATAGTATGGAGGTTCCTCAAAAAGTTAAAAATAGAACTACCCTATGATCCAGCAATTGTACTACTGGGTATTTACCAAAGAATACAAAAACACTGATTCAAAGAGATGTATGCACCCCTATGTTTGGAGAAGCATTATTAATAATAGCTAAGATAGGGATGTCTGGGTGACTCGGTTAAGCGTCCGACTTTAGCTCAGGTCATGATCTTGTGGTTCGTGGGTTCAAGCCTGCTTTGGATTCTGTGTCTGTCTGTCTGTCTCTCTCCCTCTCTCCCTCTCTCCCTCTCTCTCTCTCCCTCTCCCTCCCCTTTCCCTGCTCATGTGCTCATGCTTGCACTCTATCAAAAATAAGCAAACATTACAATAGCCACTATATGGAAGCAGCCCAAGGTGTCCATTGATTGATGAATGGATAAAGAAGATACACACACACATTGGACTATTAGTCATGAAAAAGAACAAGATCATGCTATTTGCAATGACATGGATGGAGCTAGAGAGCATAATGCTAAGTAAAATAAGTCCGCGGAAGACAAATACCATATGATTTCACTCATATGTCGAATTTAAGAAACTAGCAAAGGGGAAGAAAAAGAGACAAACCAAGAAACAGGCTCTTTACTGTAGAGAACAAACTGATGGTTACTAGAGGGGAGGTGGGTGAAATAGGTGATGCGGATTAAGGAGTGCACTTGTGATGAGTACTGGGTGATGTATGCAATTGTTGAATCACTATATCATATACCTGAGACTTAACACTGTATGTTAACTAACTTGAATTAAAATAAAAATTAAAAAAGTCAAGTTCCTTTAATATGTGAGTGGGTGTACTAATGAACAGAAATTCAAGAAAGGGTACTCAATAGAAATGAAGTCTGCTACTCTTAGATTCTTAAGGGAAAAGAAAGAGGAAGGGATAAAATCATTTGAGGGTGCAGAAAAATATTTATATGCAAAAATGTTCAATAGCATTGGTTATAATAGCTCAAGTCAGAAATAATTTAAATGTCCACCACAAATCAGTTAAATAAATTATGGTGAATCTGTAAAGTGGCTTATATAATATAATCATATGTATTGATTTTGAATAATAATTTATAGGGAAGTATCCCTGATAGAATGTTTACTAATAAGCCAAAATATAAAATTAGAGAGTATTATCTTAATTATATAAAAATATTTGTATGCAAATGCATGGAGAAAAGTCTAGGGAATTATATTGACTTGTTAATGGGGATGTTTGGTTGCAGATAACTTTGAATTTTCTTTATATTTTTTCTTGCTCCCAAATCTGTACAATAAACATATGTAACATAATAAAGTAATGTTTTCCCATTTGTTTTTAAGCACCTATAACATGCAGGACTGAAGAGACCTGGTTTAAGAGCAGAAAAGACCAAAATTAGTTCTTATTTGGCTTATAATTAATATGGCTCTCCCCAAAGTGCAGTTTCTGTCTTTATTAACAAAAATAACAATCGCAAATGAAGAAGGCACTAGTTCATTGAGTTGTTCAGGTGAACAGCCATCTCACACCATATGTCATATAAGGAGTTGGCCTTTCTTTTATTAGAAAAAACATAATGGTGTGATATTTAAAGTAGTGTCAAGTAGAAGAGATTCTAGGTTTTAATCTATATTCTTTTAAAGAACATATCTAGATCGAGCTTTATTGGGTGAAAGATAGAGGGAAACAAATTTTAGTTGATGAGGGCATTTCTAATTGTTACATACCCTCCCTCTCTCACAAGTACCTGACTTCAGTAGAAGTAAAGTATTCCAGAACTAAAAATATTACTGTTAAAACAGGATTTTCACACTTTCCTACAGAGCCTTGGATTCCTATAAATAAATCTTAAGAGTTCTGTAAATATTTAGAAGGTACTTCAAAAACTTAGTACAAATAATTAAACTTAATTTAAAAATAACGTATTCACCCAAATATTTCAAATATCAAATTTTAACACAATGCAAATTAATAACATGTTTTGGATATGCTGCTTGATAGACTTGTTTTGGTGCAGACCTGAATCAAATTTTCACCTGCTTGGTTAGGTTTTCTGAGTTCAAGGTCAATTATTTACCACTTATATCTGTGTGTCTCCGTGAATCAGGATGTTTCTTAATACTCTGCAACCAAACAAAATACAGAAATAAGTTGGATACAGAGACTTATACAAGACTATAATCATCAGTACCCTCTGATTTAAAATTTTCATATTTGTCAAAACAGATTCATTGTTTTCAGTGATTGATTTATTCAAACACAGTACTACTTTAATTTGTTTTATCTATGGGAATATTGCCAGAAATTGTTTGAAAAAGTCTGATATGGAGGATGGTACCTATAGAACATATTTTGAATCTGCCTTCTTCTCTTTATTTCTCTTGCCTTCGTCCAAGCCACCATCACCTGTCATTTATACAACCTCAAAAACTTTGTTTGGTCTCATAATTCCCACTTTAGCTCCTGTAATCCATTCTCTACTAAGCATCTGGAATGATCTTAAAACATATAAATTAAGTAATATGTCCTTGCTTAGAACCTTCCATTATTCCCTTTCCTCTCTAACATCATTTCATAGCCTTCCATTATTTCTTCCTTCATGTTTTAGGTAAAGATCACCTCCTTAAAGTAGAGGATGCAAACTATGCTCCCTTCTATCACTCTGGGTTAGAAAATAAATATGATCTGACTTTTTATTCTTCTCCATGCGTGAGACCTTCAGAATTGGAGCAGGGAGTGGAGTATCGTTTGTCTAGCACAGTGTCCTGCAGCATAGTAAGACTTTAGTCAATATTTTTAAAGAGATAATTGCATATTTCTGTTTCAAAGCTAGGAGGAAAATGGGGTGGTATAGGCCTGTTAAAAGGGCAGAGGTGTCTACTCCACGTAATACTTAGCAAAAAGTAGTATATTTAGTAGGTTTTGGCCATTTATAAGATATTTTACAAAACTGATAAAACTAGGCCTAAAGAGTTTAAATGGCTTGACACAAAATCATACTGCTATTAAATTTCAGTGCTAGACTCAATTCTATTAAATACTATAAGTCTACAATACTTAATTTGTAAGTAAAGAAAGAAAATACTATTAGTGCAGAAACTGTAGTCCCAGAGGGAGCCATTTTTTACCTTATAGAAGCTGTTAACCCTGAACCCTTACATAATGTAACTCCAGCTTTCTGGGAAAGGCGAGATAGTAAAGTTGGCTTCTCCTTAGTTGAGATAAGGGTGTGACCCTGCATTTTCTTGACAAATCTCTTGATGTGGTAAGAATAAAACTGCAAACAGGGTACATAGATTTTACTCTGTTCTTTCTCCTTAATTTGCTGATTCAGTTAAGGTTGTGTTCACCTTTAAATACCAGAAAGTTCTAACAATAACTTAAAGAAACAGAAGAAGGGCGGTTTTCTCACACAAGTCCAGATATGGCAGTCCAGAACTGGTTCAGCTACTTCCCAGTCCATAGTGGGCTGGCTTTTGCCTTCCTGCTTCTCACCACATGGATAAAGGTATAAAGGGCAAAGGGATATATATATATATATGTATATATATGCCTTCTTTGCTACACGGCACTTCTAAGAAAGTTCTTAATCTGACTTCTTATGTTTCACAGGCCAGAGCTGATTGCATGGCCCTTTGCAGATGGAAGATGACTAGGGAGACAGTAAATTGTATCTGTGTCTTGTGCTCCCTCATTTAATGCCTTTTAGTATGATAGTCCAAGTATCTAATATCATAATAATAATGTGTTGTGCCTTTTAGATTTACTTTGGTGCAGAAGCATACAGTGGAATTTAACCAAGTGGCAATGGCTAATTCAGATGGATCCGAAGCTATGCTGAACAGAGTGATGACAAAAGATAATATTGGTGTCGCTGTGGTATTAGAGGTCCACAAAGAACTATTTGGAACAGGTGAGTGCAGTTTAAAACGTTCTTACTAAAAATAAATACCATCCCATGCTTTCCCATCTTAAACAAGTGCACAGACTCTTTTATTTATTGCACAGTTATTTTCTTGTCTTTAAGGAAAGTTAAGGGAGATGGGTGGGAAAATAACACTATTATGTAAACCATCATATATTTCTAGAGATATTACTTAATAGGTAATTTCTAAAAAGGAAAGTCTTTAATATTGCAATTAATTCCAAAAGGTTATTTGAAGTAGGAAATGCTTTAGTTAGGCTGAATTTGGAAATTATGATGAGTTGGTTCTATTTCGCCATATTTTTAGCTTCTTGAGTGTGAAATCTTTTGTCTTTAAGGTTAAGCACTTGGCAAGTTTTCTCTAATTTCTTTGTTACATCTCAGTCATTGTCAGGGTAAAAGCAGGATCTTTTATCTACCTGGTACTTATCTTTTACATTTTAGATTATTTATAGCTTCCTTCAAAGTCAGAAACTCAATATGTACTTTGCATATCCAAACCTTTTTCCCCCTTTCTGCTGCCTGCCTTTGAGCATTTCATTGTTTACTTAACTATTATATTTTAGGCAAGAGCACAGAAAAGATGTAAGACCACATTAGGGCTTTATTTTTAAACTTTTTCATGTACTTACTGTAGAAGAAAAGATTTTTGCTTTGGGTATTGATTTGTATTATTCCGACCATGCTTGTCAGAACTCCTTTTCTCTCTGTTCTTCAGTTTATCCCTCATCATACAATCTTTGATACAGAATTAAAATTTTTTTCTTCTTTTTTTTAGCCTTTCCATTTTTACCTACTTATATGTCCTTTCCAGTCCCATTCTTTCAAAAGTTTTGGTACCTCTTTGTCTGGTAATGTGAAAATTGAGTTTCTTTGGAGTTTTATTCTCCTTTTACTTTTCAGAAGAGTAATTATAAATTATACCGTAGACACTTTTCACATTTTGAAATATGTCTCATAGTCCTATGAGAGGAATTTAATATTATAGAAGGTGTTCATGGCCCCTTTGTTTTTAATAGTTTTTAATTTTTAATATAGTGAACATTTAGTCTACAGCCAGAAGTGACACTATAAAACTTCCAGGAAAGAATGGAGCTTAGAGAATTTTTGCCACAAATTTTTATATTATGATCAAATTGCATTAAAAATGACTATTTCTGCGGCGCCTGGGTGGCGCAGTCGGTTAAGCGTCCGACTTCAGCCAGGTCACGATCTCGCAGTCCGGGGGTTCGAGCCCCGCGTCAGGCTCTGGGCTGATGGCTCAGAGCCTGGAGCCTGTTTCCGATTCTGTGTTTCCCTCTCTCTCTGCCCCTCCCCCATTCATGCTCTGTCTCTCTCTGTCCCAAAAATAAATAAACGTTGAAAAAAAAAATTTAAAAAAAAATGACTATTTCTATGTTTGTAAATCATGTATCTGATAAGGGGTTACTCTCCAAAATATATAAATATCTCATAAAGCTTAATAGCAAAACAAAAAAACAAAAAACAATCAGGTTAAAATATAGGCAGAGGGTCTGAATAGACATTTTTTCAAAGACAAGTGATGGCCATCAGGCATATGAAAAGATATTCACCATCACTAATAATGAGAGAAATGGAAATCAAAACCACAATGAGATAGTTATAGTAGTTAGTGTGTCTATTATTATCAAAAGGACAAGAAATAACAGGTCTTGTTGAGGATGTGGAGAAAAGAGAACCCTTGTGCACCGTTGGTGGGAATATAAACTGGTGCAACTACTATAGAAAACAGTATGGAGGTTCCACAAAAATTAAAAACAGAACTACCATAGGATTCAGCAATTCCACTTCTGGATATTTATCCAAAGAAAATGAAAATACTAACTGGATAAGATATATGCACCTTCATGTGTATTGCAGCATTATTTACAATAGCCATGACATGGAAGCAACCTAAATGTCCATAAACAGATGAATGGATACAGAAAAGGTAGTATATATGCACAATGAAATACTATTCGGCTATAAAAAGAATATCTGCCATTTGTAATGATGAGTTGACCTTGAGGGCATTATTTTAAATGGAATAAGTCAGAGAAAGAAATATTGTACAATCTCACTTATCTATGGAATTTAAAGAACAAAACAAATGAGCAGAGAAAACAAAACCAAAATGTCAATTGTACCTCAATTTTTTTTTTAATTTTTAATGTTAATTCACTTTTGAGAGAGAGAGAGAGAGCACAAGCAGGGGAGAGGCATAGAGAGAGAGAGAGAGGGAGGGAAGGAGACACAGAATGTGAAGCAGGCTCCAGGCTCTGAGCTGTCAGCACAGAGCCTGATGTGGGGATGCAACTCACGAACCGCCCCCCCCCAGATCATGACCTGAGCCAACTGACTGAGCCACCCAGGGTGCCCTCAAATTTTAAAAAATGACTACTTCTGCCACATATAACAGACACTTCAGTTACTTATTACTCAGCATTGAAGATAATTATACCTTGGTGTAAGGTGAAAGGAAACTATCAAAATAGTAGACTAGAAAGTTAGGTCTTTTTCTGCAGTTTATATTTTCAATAGAAAAATTTAAGAGACATTTGTATAGAATTTTTTTTCATAGTTTCAAGTTTTTATTTAAATTCCAGTTAGTTAACATACAGTGTAATGTTAGTTTCAGGTATAGAATTAAATGGTTCAGCACTTACATATAACACCTACTTCTCATCACAATAATCGCCCTCCTTAATACCCATCACCCATTTACCCATCCCCCCATCTCCCTTCTAGCAATCCTCAGGTTGTTCTCTTTATTTAAGAGTCTTTTTATGGTTTGCCCCCCCCGACCCCCGCCTGTATTCATCTCTTTGGTTTCTTAAATTTGGTGTTTGTCTTTCTCTGATTGACTTATTTCACTTAGCATAATACTCTCTAGTTCCATCCATGTCATTTCAGATGGCAAGATTTCATTCTTTTTTGATGGCTGAGTAGTGCAACTGCTGTATCATAGGGTAGTAATATAGAAATTTTAATAGAAAAATTAATTTTGCATGTTGACTAATATTACATTAGTATAAAAATATATAAAGTGAAAAGTTCCATATCTCATTCATACTCTCTTGTTAATTTCTTTACTCATTACTACATAGAGACTGTATGTGTATAGTTATATTTAAATGTATCGTGTCACACAAATTGAGCTTTGTGTTTTAAATATTTTATGGATGTCTTTATTAACTGTTGTTTATGAATGTTAACTGAGTTTAATTTTCACAATTTTTAATGTATTATCTATCTTGTCTCCCATTTCAAAAGCTAATGCTTTGACAACATTTAAAAAATTTTAGGTGGCGGGGAAGAACCTTAAAGTTTTCTGGTTGAATATCTCACTTTCCAAATGAACCTGAGTACCAAAAAAGTTATGTGACTGGCCCAACACCAAAGTAAATAGTAAAAAAAAAAAAAAACCCAAGTCAAATACCCAAGTGTCCAGATTTTGAAAGCACATTACTCTCTAAGTCTCCTTTTTAAAATTTATTTGGGTGTGTGATATGAATTTGTTTTGGTAGGAAACTTCCTTCCTTACGTAATTTGTATGATATATGGTGTTACTGCCTTTTATTATGACCTATCACTGATGTGCTCAGGGAATGCATGGTGAAGGAGTACTGGACAGTGGGAAGAATTTAAATTTAAGGTTTAGGTCATTCAATAACTGAAAAGCTGCCTCATTAGGTAATTGTGATCTTTAAATGACAGAGATATTTAAAGTACTTCTTTACAGCAAGAACTCATCAAATGAAGTACTAGAATCAAATATTGATTATATCATGATACAATTCTTAACTTGGGCATATAGAGCAGAAGTTGGCAAACTTTTTCTGTAAAGGGCCAGATAATTAATATTTGGACTACATGTAGTCTCTGTCACAGTCTTTCCAAGAAATTTTTGTAGAAATTTTTAAAAATGTAAAACCAGGCTTAGCTCATACAGGCTGTATAAAAACAGGTGGTGGGCCAGATTTAGCCCATGGCTGCAGTTTGTCTACCCTGATCTAGAGGAGTAATTCCTATGTAGGGATTGCCAGAATCTTAGCACATCAGCTTCTGAAAACTACATTTTGCGATAAAGGGGAAGATATACATTAATGAGGAAAAAAATAAGGAAGAGGCTATGGATTTGAGGGAGAAAACCTTAAGATGCTGCTCTTTTGATACATAAAACAATCTTCTCCTCCTTTTTCTAATGTTTAAATTTAGGTATGAAGCCTATTCATGCTGCAGACAAACAGCTGCTTATAGTGGCAAATGCCCACATGCATTGGGACCCAGAGTATTCTGATGTGAAACTTATCCAGACCATGATGTTTGTCTCAGAGGTTAAAAACATTCTGGAGAAAGCCTCTAGTAGGCCTGGCAGCCCAACTGCAGATCCCAATTCCATCCCGCTGGTGCTATGTGCAGATCTTAACTCATTGCCAGATTCAGGTATTTATGACATCATTTCCTCATTGCTTTCAGTTTTACTCTAACTTCTCTTTGGAGGACCAGCCACCTCCCAACTTTTGAGTGGAGAATTTCTCTGCTAAATTAGAGAGTGTATTAATAAGACTCCTGGGAAGATAGGGCATGGGGTTAATTGAGAGTTTAGTAAAGAAGCTATTTCTAAAGATGTGTACAGGGTTAAGGGACACAAAACCATGGGCGATGCAGTACTCTACCACTTGGGGAATTTGAGGCCCTTTACCACACCTTTACCTAAAGGTTTGGAAAGTGGTGGGAACTGCTGTCACAACTTGGAAAATGTAGTTCTAAGGAGAGGGTTATGTAATAGGAGCAATGGCTTTAAGTTATAACTGATGCTGTCAATCTCTGGCATCAACAGAAAATGAGTCAGGGGGAAATATATATCCCTACCTCACTCTACTCTCCTGCCAGTGCTGCCCATTGACCAAATGCAGCTAAGCTAGAGTTGGAGGGGGTTTGTACTTGTTGCAAGTAAAAATCAGCCTCCTGGAGCATAGAGTGTAATGGGGAAGAGGCAACCAGGAAATATTCAGCAGCAGGAGATATCTAAGTTTAGTAAGGTTGGCCACATTTTAGTGAATTCATTAAGTGATATATGAATGCTGATAATAGGTACAGAAGACTGACCAACATTCTCCTTGGATTTGACATTACTTCTTGAGCTCCACTAAACTACTTTATGTCCTAACTAATTTTAGATCTTTGCAAAAAACTAGTTCTAGCATTTTAGATATTCAAGTTCAAATGTAAAATGTTCAGTTATTACTATTTTGCTATTACTGAAGCATATTCTAAATTTTATACATTTTCAGTAAGCTATTTTAAATTGTTTAGATAATCCCTCAACAATAAATGTGAAAAAACCCAAATGCTTGCAATTGGAAATTCATAAAAGTCACAAATCTAGAAAATATCTACTTTTCTCCTTAGTAAATAAATGCTGAAATCATCCTCTTACAAATGTTTGTCTTTAGCCCCTAACCCAATTGACACCTTAACCATGCCTTCTTTGCTAAGTTCTGTTTTTTTGAGTTGAAATGCTCTCAAGTATAAGTTTCTCCCATCTCAGTTAAGCCAGTGAGCTGTCATTTGAAAGCACAGCACGATGAGCTGATTCTGGAGCCAGACTGTTAGAGTTGGATTCGGTTCTACCACTTAGAAGTGCAATCTATGACTAAGTTCTTTATTTTTAAATAAGAGGGGAATAATTTTATCCACTGCATAAAGCTGCTTGTGAGGTTTAAGTGTATAAAGCAGTGCCTGGCGTGTAATAAATGCTAGATAAATGATCACTCCTTTTCACCTCTTCACAGTACTGATACTGTGTTTCATCATTTATTCATTATATGTTATCATTCCTGATCACAAATAGAGAGAGATGGCTGACCATGTTCACTGATCATCATCATCATTAGGGTTGTGATATATTTCATTTTACTTATTAAATGGAAGCAATGTAATTTTGAATGCTTCTACTCTCTTTAGCTTTTTAGACACATCTAATATTTTTGACCAAGTAGTGTATCTGGAGTATATGATGTTCTTTATAGTATCAGACTGAAAGAACTCCCTGTAGCTCAAAATAAAGAATGTTTCATAGCTGAAACTATAAATATTGAAATGTTGAAGATGCAAGATCTATTTTTGTTATAAATGATTTTTTATTATGTATGCTATATTTTACATACTCCGAAAGTTGATTGCATGGAACAGTTAAATACTAAAGAAGTAGTGGTTTAGGATAATATTCTAAAAGCCTTCAGAGTCAAAACCTTCTTAGTGAATGCCACCTTGGGCCCAGGAATCATCTTTAGCTTGAAGTACCATTAAGAAAACTGAAGATATTTCTGGGTGACCCTGATGCTTTGCTCCGAAGTAGGCAAATACCCTTCAGTTTGATTTAACCATAAGAAATTGTTGGTGTTTGTTTATTTTATTGTTTCTTGTTTTGTTTTGTTTTGAACTGTCACAAAAAGGCAGTTGCATATGGGTCAACCTAATAAAACCACTCTGAACCTGGTACATCCACCTGACCACAAAATTTTGGTCATAAAGTCTTACATAACGTCTAAATGCTAAATGATAGTATTTCTTCCTTCTTTATTCTGCTAGGTGTCGTGGAATATTTAAGCAATGGAGGAGTAGCTGACAACCATAAAGACTTCAAGGAACTAAGGTACAATGAGTGTCTTATGAACTTCAGCTGCAATGGAAAGAATGGAAGCTCAGAAGGGAGAATCACACATGGCTTCCAACTGAAGAGCGCCTATGAAAATAACTTGATGCCTTACACCAATTACACCTTTGATTTCAAAGTGAGTGACTGCCTCTGAGCTGGTATAGAAATTATTTCAAATACACACATAGGGCAAGGAAGGTCTATATTATTATATGCCTAATTGTATAATATTCAGGAGTTTTTATAGTCTCTGTTTTGGCTAACTTTGTCCCTAAATGTAAGGAGGTTTGTTATTTTTCTTTTTTGTTATTGCTGACTTGAGAATTTTTTGAACCCTGATTTTTTTCAAATTTCAAGTAATATTGATAAATAGCAAAAACTTCCAAAATGCTCACTTTGTGCCAGGCACCGTTAAAAGCACTTTGTTTAAAAAAATTTTTTTTATGTTTGTTTGAGAGCAGGGGAGGGGCAGAGAGAGACGGAGACACAGAATCCGAAGCAGGCTCCAGGCTCTGAGCTGTCAGCACAGAGCCGGATATGCTTGAACTCATGGACCATGAGGTCATGACCTCTGAGCTGAAGTCAGATGCTTAACCGACTGAGCCACTCAGGCACCCCAAAGCACATTATATTTTTTAATATCATTAATCTTCACCTGTCTATACCATCCTTAAATTTCAGTAAGAATCTAAATATTAAGCATCCTGATTAGTTAAGTTCATCTTGAATGAATATATAATATTCTCTTAAAAATTTCTTAGTACATTCCTTCGATGTCTTGGTTACCTTTACATTTTCCAAGTTTCTTTGGAAGATGAGGTTACAGAGGGTTGTACTTAGGGTCTGATGTATATCCATGTAGTCAAACTATTACATTCCCAGGCAGGAGAACAAAAGAAAGATACCTTTGCAGAATAAGAAAAAAAAAAATTTAGAGGGCCCATTGTACAAGACAAATTGTTCTTTAGAAAACGATTGATTGTAGTGGTTTTCTGTAATCAGGTTTACTTTCCCTTTGCCAATTTATCTGATCACTGCCTGTAGCTGTTTTATCGTTTGGCTTTCTGGCATTTCAGGCCATCTATACCAAAATCTTATACTATCGTGAAAAAAATGCAGATTTTAGAAAGTCGTTTGGTATTAGAAGCCTAGAGGGAATATAATAAAAATACCAAAGGAAATTTTCAAAATGGGCTCTTCACACCTCCAATAACTTTTTTTTATATTTTCAGTGCTTGTTAGCCCCTTTCTAAGGAACAAATAGTAGGAAGAAGAAAGGAAGTTTGTGTGCTGATGGTATTAGTCTGCTTTTGTAATCATGAAGTGGAGACAAAAATTGCTTAGAAGAAAGTGAATCTAATTTTAGTATTTTTATGTTAGAGCAGATAATACTATCTCTAGCGATAGTTGCTTTTGTTCAAATCACTCATATGCAGTAATGTGCTGGTAGATATTTAATAACCAGATTTCTGTAAATTAGAAGCCCTAACTTGTGGTGTTTGTTGATTTCTGTGGTGTAAGTATTCCCACTATGGTAGATTTCAAGCTCCCAAATAATACCATTGAATTCAGAGTTGAGATGAAGCACTAAGAAAGCGGGAACTAGCCTACTATAGCACACCGCTGGTCTTCCATAAGCTTAAAGGAAACCTCTAGATTTAATGATACACAGTTTGTTATAAGTTAATTGTCATCTTTTTGACTGTATTGATATATGATACATCTCTGCCAGCACAAGCCAGAAAACCTAAATTAAAGTTCCCTAAAATAAGTGTTTAATAATTCCACAGCTTGTTTTGGCAAGTGTGTGGTTAAAAAGACCAAATCATTTCTAAGTCATCTAGGCTTTGATAGAAGTTATTTTTTCCTTGTCCACAAAGTGAAAATTTGGGTTATTAAACTAAGCCATCTTTCTTAATCTTCTGAATTGTTTTAAAATCCTTTGTTGATATTTCTTCAAAAGATTTTACGTTTTTAATAATTGTATCAAAAATCTTATTGGGGCGCCTGGGTGGCTCAGTCGGTTGAGCGCCCGACTTCGGCTCAGGTTATGATCTCGCGGTCCGTGAGTTCAAGCCCCGCGTCGGGCTCTGTGCTGACCGCTCAGAGCCTGAAGCCTGTTTCAGATTTGTGTCTCCCTCTCTCTGACCCTCCCCCGTTCATGCTCTGTCTCTCTCTGTCTCAAAAATAAATAAACGTTAAAAAAAAAATTAAAAAAAAAAAAATCTTATTGAACCATTTACACTGTCCAAAGACGTACAGGTAAAGAACCAAAGGTACATTACTCAGAGTGTTTGATGTTTGAATATGTAGGATAGGATGAGATGGAAGGACAGTTATAAATCCCTGAGAGACAGGCATGTATGGGAAGATAAGTATTCTGGCTGGTTGGCTAGATCAATGGATGGGATGAGGGGGTGGGATAGGATGACCAGAGAACAAACTGTAAGGGCATTCCTAACAGAGAATGAAGCTTTTATCCAAGTAACAATGAATGTTTCAATTTTATACAAAGCATTTTATACCATCTCAGTATTAAAGGCAGTCAGTAAAAATAGGTAATATCAAATATAAAAATGTTATGTAATTAGTATTACATACAGATCCAAATACAGTATTCTGTCATCCCATCAGTGGATTGTTGTTATTATCATTATTTTTTACTTGGCTTAGCATTTGTTTACTTTCTTGGTCCTTGATGAAGTTAGAAATGTAGAAAAGTGATATTTAGAACTCAGATTCATTTAATCTAGAACTTACTTGGAACATACCAAAGGGTGGGTAAGCAGTTAGGAAAATTACTTGTAGAACAGGTGTCTTAGTGATAGCTAACAATACGCACCACAGACTGTGTGACTTAGACTGGACGTGTAAGATCAGGGTACTGGCATGGTTGGGTTCAGATGAGGGCCCTCTTCCAGGCTGCAGACAGCTGTTTTCTTATATCCTCACGTGACAGAGAGGCTGAAAGAGCTCTCTCTGGGGTCTCTTTTTATAGAGCAACTAATCCTATTCATGAGAGTACCACCTTCATGACCTAATTACCTCCCTGAAGTTTGTACCTCTTACTGCCATCACATTAGGAGTTAGGATTTTTGTGAATTTGGGGGGAACAGAAACATTCAGACCATAACACTAGATTCATTGAATTAACAGCTTAATTCAGACTTTCTACTGCTGCTGCTCTTTCCCCATCAATCTAAGGGTGTGCCTGAACCAGTTAATGAAAAGAGGAAGGACAATTTTCATATTTTGTCAAGTAGTAAGTCTGAAGTCTTTCTCTGTTACATTATGAAATTTATAATATACGATTTTCTCTTTTATAAGACAATACTTAGCATAATGCTAGCTCGTAAATTATTTTCATCATTTTTACTTTTTTTCCAAATATAGTTTTATAGACTTACTATAGTTTTTCCTAATACAGACTGTTTTCCCACATTGTAGCCTTTTTTAAAAACAAGGTTGAGTCAAAAAAAGATTAAAAATCATTAGTTTAGTAACCTACTTTGTAGATATAACAATGTGTAAATGTGCATACATATGTACAAATATTTGGGTGAGTTTGTAGATATGATCTTGCTAATAAGGGTTTTGATAAGAGCTTTTCCTCTGGATGTTTCAAACTAAGAAAATAGGTACAAGTGATACCTCCAATTAAATGCATCTGACTTTCTGGAGTGTTTAACATCTTTCTTGGGGCCTATGTTTGCAAAGGATTCTGCAAGTCTAGCAGCTGATGTGCATAATGACACTCTAATAAAGTGATGTGGGAGGTTTATGGAACATAAGTGACAGAATATTTCATTTGTGTTTTGTTTAGTTTATAGTTGAAGGAAAGGATGGTCTCATAAATGCTAGTAAATCTACCCTGACCCTTGTTAACCTTTTTCCTAAAATGCCACTGCAAAATTAGGCATTAGCCAAAATGAAAGGATAATACCTTGTACTCACATAATTTCTTAACTATTCGACTTGGAGTGTTAATGGCAGAAAATCCTTGGATTCAAGTAGGTACCTTAATTTGTGGCAAGGTTAAGGTTTGTAAATGTTCAGCAAAGCCCTCTTGGTCAAAAGAACTATCTCCTTAATTTGGTCATGGTCATGTCAAAATCAACCTGAGGTAATTATTTCCAAATTTCATAATAAATTTTTTTCACCAAAAGTTTTTTCTTTCTTTCTTCTTTTTTTTCTTAAGTAGCCCATTTCACTGTGATAACCATTTAAAATATTGCTGGAACTCATTATGTATAGCATTTGTAAGTAGATACTTCCAGATCTGGAAATATTTCTTCATACTTGGGCTCAGGCTCTCTTGATGTGGATAGGAAGAAATTTGACTTTACTGTCTTGTCTCCACAGCCTGGGGCAATAAAAAGCACTTCAGTTTTAAAGCTTAATGATCAGACAAACCAAATAAATCATCTAGTTCTCAGAGACAAAACTGATATAAATATATAGGGCCCTGCTGAATATTTTTTGCTAAGGAATCCAAAATTTACAGTATATTTATAGTTGTGAAAATGAGTATTCTAAAGAACACATTAGAAACGTTAACTGTAGGTAGTATTTTGTAAGTATGTAGCATATCTGGGAAAGCTGAACTAGAACTGGCAAATCTGAAAACATGCTGTACCATGGCTTTGTGTGTTTGGATATCTTGATGTGTAGATAATGGAAAATAATGCCAATTAACATTAAAAGAATTAATTTGAGTCCTACCTTTTCATTATGCATTTATATTAAAACAGCTTATTGTAAATGATTTAGTGTAGTTCCCATAATGTTTATACTGATGGATTTAATTTCACTAACCTAAGCAAGACATTTTTAAAGATGCCTAGACATAATTTGGTGTGTTTAGCTTCTCAGTTTGCTTACCACTTACGCACAAATGCAAGGCTTTATGACTCCAGTAGGGCCCTGTATTTCCCTATTTAGCCGTCTTTATTTCATGTCCTACCCACTGAAGATTTGAGCCTTACATGACCCCATTGTCAAGACAACAGGTACTACAAGTACAAGTTACTCAGGTATTTGGCTTTTACAAATTATGGATTGTTTTTTATATATCTTGAGTTACTCTTTTTTTTCTAAGCATATTTTTTTCTTTTTTCTCAATCCCCAATCTCTTTCCAGGGCGTGATTGACTACATTTTCTATTCCAAGACTCATATGAACGTGCTTGGTGTCCTGGGGCCTTTAGATCCTCAATGGCTGGTTGAGAACAACATCACTGGGTGTCCACACCCTCACATCCCTTCAGACCACTTCTCACTGTTAACACAACTTGAACTCCACCCTCCACTTCTGCCTCTTGTCAATGGTGTTCACTTGCCTAATCGGAGGTAGTGGAGTACTGCCCCGCAAAGACGGGGGGATCTGTTGCTATGGACCTGTACAGTTGTAAATCAAAGTATGTAGGAGTGAAGTATGGCCATCCTTAAGCTGCTTCTTCAGGTTCCTTTCATTATGTGTTTGCTCTAAGATTTTGTACATTTTTGTGCATATTGGTATCATTTGGCACTAGGGCTGGAACCAAAGTATTACTTCCAAATTTTTAATTTAACATGTTTTTAAATTGGACCTTTTCATATTATCTTAGAGTCAGCATTTGTAATTAATAAATCACCAATTCAAGGCCCAACAAGTGTATTTGTTTTTCCAAAACAAATACTTTCTTTTGAATGGTTTCAAATCAACCATTTTTGTAAAAGGCAATTAAAAAGAACTATATAAATACAACATTTTAAACTGAATGATGGCATGCCTTGCAGGAAAAATTTCTTGGATTTCTCTTTTCCATTATAACAAACTGGTTTTTGACTCCCCAAGTCTTTTGCACATTAACAAAGCACTTAAATTTGCTAGATCTGTACATAAACGATGATATAGCCTTTAACCATAATAAGAAAAATTGAGAAATTAAAGGTGGTTGCACAATATGCTTTCAAAATCAAGCATTTAACAGTACATGACAGTTGGGCAAGTGCTGGTTATTTTTTTTGTTTTGTTTTGAAGAATCACTCTGTATTTTGTTCCTCTATTAGTTGTAACCTCATTAGAAGTATTAATTTTAAGCCTTTCTCTCCAGTTTATTTATTGGGGAACAGTGGGTAATTTCTACTGCCACACATCTTGAAAATAGAATTTTTTTACATTTAGGATGCCCACAAAATTAGTGTCCAGTATTTTTAATTATTCCCATCCACCTTTTTCTGCCTGGTTGTGCTAAAGAAACAGATATTATATGATCTGTACGATTTTTGCAGTTATATTCAAATGTTAAAAAACAAACAAACAAAAAAAAAAAACCAGAACAACTGCTGAATGAAAAGACCCTGATCAAAGTTTTAAAAGGGAAAAGTGATACAAATATTACATGTGTTTCCCAAAGTAGGGCAAGTGTCTGCTGGTTTTGGCTTTTTGAGGTGGAAAAGATTTTGGAGGGAGAGAGAACAGGGAGTAGTTGAAAACCTCAGATCATTTTTCCTGACTCTAGTTGCCAAATGGCCATTATATGCTTTTAATCTTTGTTTCTGTTGTCTGTCAGGGTTGAATTAAGAAGCTACTGGTTTATTCCCAACTGTTGATGCTCTTTAGAAACTTTGGAATCCTTTTTTTGCCCAGGAGGGGCCAGTTGAAAATCTGTGACTCAAGAGGCAGTGAACGTAATAACCGTTTTCTGGGGGAAAAAATTGGTTGGCTACTTGATGTTAATTATGGCACAGTAACAGGAAAAGGTTGTGTCTGTGTTTTTAAGTTTTTCTTTATTCTGCTTTTTTGCTGCTATAAGAGTTTTCTGAAATTTATATTTTAAACTTTTCATGCACTTTACTGTTTCTAGTCTCAAAATGTGATATTTTTAATAAACAAGAAATTTTCCATTATGTGAATGAAATTTTAAAAGAAAATAGCCTATATTTGTGTCTCACTAATATATAAAGTACAGGTCAAATTTAAATTATTTAATTAGTTTTAAATATATACAATTTGTCTCCTCTTTCAAACCTGACATCGTAGGCTGTTTTATTAGTCTTAAATGATGCATTTCCTTTGGTCATTTAATTTCTTCCATAGTAAATTAATCAGGCTATATAATATTTCCCCTGGAGGGTAATTTTAGTGGGACGAGGGTGGTGGGATGATGTAATGTCGTATATGGGATCGCATCAGAAGGGTTCTGTAAAGCCTAAACTCCCTTTTAAAAGTGCCTAGTGATAGAGGCGTTGTTTGTCATCTTTTATAATTGGAATGTAATTGTAGTTGAGTGAAGTTTGATGTAAATAAAATATTCTTTTAAAAATGGTAAAGTACCAGAATAAACAAACAGAAACAAAGAAACAGCCCTTAAGGTGACAGATTTTCCTCAATGTGCAGGTATCCCTTCTTATATACCTCAAACATTCAACATCTAGCCATGCAAATTGATTACCTGAACCATAGTACTGGAAAGTAGAATAGCATGAAAAACTTAATTTTGTGGACATTACCTTTTTTTGTAATCAGCTACTGTATGTTTTATTTTAAATCTTTTGTTTTGGGTGGATTTTCTGCTCTGGAGGTATATGCACTAACAAAACATTTTCCTCCTTTCATATACGCATGTTAAGTAGCAATGTGAGCAATATTTCCTACCATACTTCACTCCCGATATTTTTTGAGATGTTTGTATAAAATGGAATTTAAAGTTCACTTATGATTGTATATGAACCACAGAGGAGCCCATTTATTAATAAAAAAAAACTTTTTTAATAGTTAAATGTAGAGGGAAAAAATAAAAAAAATTGGGAAACATTGTAAACAGCTTAAGTTTATTTTGTGTATGATCGAGGCACTCTGTTGCAGGAAGGTGTGTAATTGGGTTCTCTCTGCTTCCAAATGCACTCTTTCAAACCATTCATTATCCTGTGTATTTTTAATGTGGTTTTAGTAAATGTTGGTAGTAGCTCTGTTGAAGTAGGTAATTGTGTTATGTTTTGGGTGGCACACACACTTGGGGCATGGTAACCCAAATTTCATGTGCACGGTTTCCCTTTAGCCCACTGCCCAGATTTCACACACTTTCACCCTTTGTTCCCTTTGTAAAAGGAGTGGTATCTGTTTTGAGCTGCCAATTCAGATGATCAGAAATGCTGCTCTCCTCAGTATTGTCTTGTTAAAACGCATGCCATTTGGAACTTTGGCAGTGAGAAGCCAAAAGGAAGAGGTGAATGACATAGGGTATATATTCAATGAAAGTAAAATATTTATGCTTATATACTTTCTAGTTCTCAGAATAAGTTTAATAAGCTTTATGCCATGGGGCTGCTGCATATTTTATGTGAAGTTAAGAGAAAATTTGGGCATTTTTAGGTTGTGATAATGTGTTGTGTTTTTTTTTTAACTGTTAAATATGATTTCTGATCTTTGTGTAAGAACTGGAGTGTTCTTTAAATTTATTGAAACAGTGTTTGAGGAAGGGAAAACTGCACTGTTTGCTATTACAACAGTCCTACAAGTGCATGTCAAGTCACCCACTCTCTCAGGCATCAGTATCCGCCTCATAGCTTTACACATTTCGATGGGGAATATTGCAGCATCCTCAGGACTGACATCTGAGAAAGGCTCAAATCCACTTACTGCTCCTTGCTTGTTGACTTTGTTTTAAAATATTGTGCCTGGTGTCAACTTTTAAGCAACAGCACTGCCTAAAAGCAAGCAGAGAACAGAATCCCAGCACCATTCTATAGGCAACTTTTTAGAATTCAGATATAGTAAATCTGTTCGAGATTTATGATGTTTTATGTAAAAAAAATTTTGTACAACGTAGCTGAATATTTTTGTTTCATTTCTTTGATGTAAGGCGTGTGAACGTTCGTTTGAATATCACATGTTAAAGTCAGGTAATGGCACAATGGGTTCTGAGACCAGCTTCCCCCCCCCTTCCTCCCATTTGCCTTGTTCCAAGCTCTTTCTTTTCAAATTACTTTTCAATATTCATAGGCAGATATTTAATTTTACTAATAAGCATCCTGTGTGAATGTATTAAAGAAGCCACTGTGTTTTAGTGTTATAGTTTGCAGAAGTATAAAGCTTTGTTCTTCTTTGTCCCTCTTATTTGGTATGTTACAGTTATGTATTGAATCACAGAGATGGGAGAAAGTTGAAAGATATCTAAGGCTCATATCACTTGATTCTACGGTGGGTTGTATTAGAATTGAGGATGTGGCACATTAAAACTGGAACATGGGCAAACATAACTATGTTCCATTTAAAAATTGTATCTTCTAATTAAGTGGGTGAAAAATTAAGTTTGCATTTGTATTCCCAAGAGTTTCTAAAAATCACAAATGCCATCTATACTTTCAAATCAAATAGCAAGAAGTAGAATAGCACAAGACAAAATAGGTTAAATGTGTTCTTTGATGGAATCAGAGGCATATTGTTTTCATTCCTAATATAGGGCTAGATTTTCTAGCGAATTGGCTGTGTCCCAGTACTTACAGTACTTACTTGTTTCTAAGTCTTCTATTCTGAGAGATTTTAATAGCTTTGTAAAATGCACTGACTGATCAGTAGCTTTGGCCACAGAAAACATAATCAATTTCTGATACATTTGGCAGGCCATAGAATAATGGTTATATAGCAAGCAATGACTTTATGGCACGTTTTAAAAATAGCATTCAAATATACTTTTTGACAGAAATGTGAATTCTCACATTTATAAGGTATTCTTTTTTCTCCTACCTGCTCTCCCCTTTAAACAAAAATCAACTTTCTAATATGTAGATTTGTTTAATCTTTTCCTTCTGAATTGTATCATGTTTATAGAACTGTGAGAATTCTAGGTAAACAAATTAGGAAAATCAGAGTATTTTTCTAAGCCAGGAACTTCAAATAAAGTTTTCAATTTGTAGGCTGAGAGAACTTTTGTAGTTACGATTGCTTTGAGTGATTTTAATTTTTTTATGGCATCATGATCATCAATTTCAAATCCAAGTAAATTAGTACACCTTTAACCTGGCTTATTTACCAAAGTTGTAATCTGTTTAAGAACAGGATGCCAAAAGCATCTTTCATTTTACAGAACGATTTGGATATCTCTGTTGTATAAGCGTCATCTTAAAGTTTAAGGGTAAGAAGAAAAAAGGAAGCACTAACACTGCAGGGTGTTCTGAATACGAGCCACGAAAAGAAAAAAAGTTTTTTTTCAGGAAGGTGGTAAGGGAGAGCATGCATATTTCTTGTTTTAACCAAATACCTTCTTTATGTAAGGTTCTCTGTTGAATTACATAAGTCCTACGGCAAGAAATAGGGAGATACTAGGAAAAGCAAGCTTTGTTAACCTACTTAGTAATTTCTTTTGGCGTAGGTTTGTTTGGGTTATTCTTGGAACCAAAGGAAAACAGGCATGTTGAGGTTTTATTCGATGTATATTTTGACATTGAAGTAATGGAATGTTTTTAAGTAAAATAGATTTTACTTTCAAAGCATATGAAATAAGGACATTTCTGCCTATTAAATGTTCATTTTTTATGGCACTTACTATAAATTCAGTAGCATTGTACTGAAATTAGAAATTGTGTTATCAGAAATAAATCATATTTTGAAAAAGGTATGTAAATGCCAAGTGATATGACTCTTTTGGCATAGTAGCTTGGTACATTCAGCTTTCAGAAACTTTGAGAAGGCATAGTTTGGCACCTATTAGTAGTTATTTTTCTTATAATCTCCCCAGATTTAGATAATTTCCCTACTTGTATGTGTGTCACTTTTAATTCTAAAGGCATAAGAATCATGGTAACTTTTAGAAGTGGTCCTTTCTTGCTCATTTCAGTTTTGTGTTAATTTCTAGTTACTGACCTATGCATTTCCTTTCAAACTATCAGTGGTTATATGTACCACATTTGTTGAATTAGTTATCTTAAAACTCACACAATTGGCTCAGCGTTGATGTGTCAAACAATGGCTTTGCTTCTTAACAGGCTTAGTTTCCTGCTACTTGTTTCAGTGTTGATACAATAAGTGATGCAGTAGTCTGGGTGTGTATGTATTAAGAAGCTGTACTGTTCTTTCTCTGTGCTTAACTTGCTAAAAATATATTCCCTTACCTATGAAATTCCTGAGCGGTGCTCTGCCAACTTTTTTTGGGGGGGAGGAGTTTGGATGGCTGTATTACTGCACACTGGATCTGGAATTGTTCAGTGTTGTGAGTGGCAAATTTCTTAAACACCAGCAGCACTGAGAAGTGCACTATGGGCATTCGTACAGTTGTCCAAATGCAAGCAATTCTTTCATCTAGGAGAAGTTGAGGAATAGAGTTCATTGGAGTACTTGGAATATTTTGAGGAGGATGAACGTTTCAAATTTGGCTTTTTTACCTCTGGATGGGGTGGTATGGAGGGAGATTTTTTTTTTTTTTTTTTTAAAGAGAAAGCATGTTTGTACCTTCTCTTTCGGAAAGGCCAGGGTGTTGGTCATATTCACTGTAGGTTAATTTATATCTTCTTTTGTGATTTCTTTCAACCATAAAACAAGTGCCAACTAATTGTCCACGAGACGATCTACTCTTCAACTCAATTTACCATTTGAATAGGGAAGGATTCATTTATTCTCATTATTTGGCATTAAACTAATTTATTATTTTGCATAAATTTGAGTAATTATGTGGCCTGTAAAGTGTTTTTGTAGCAAATTTAATGGTTGGAAAGAAAAGCACTTGAGTTTAAAACTGAGCAAGATATTTTGGTAATTTTTCCCCTGAATACATAGTAGTTTCTATTGATGTCCCAAAACAAATTCTCCTGTTTTAGGTTGTATATTTACTTTGCTTTTGTCCTAAGAAAATGCCAAGCACTAAATCAATTTGTTACTGTGTTCCAATAATCAGTTTAAAATCTAAGATCTTTCTTTTTTCTTTTCTTTTCTTTTTCTTTCTTTCTTTCTTTCTTTCTTTCTTTCTTTCTTTCTTTCTTTCTTTCTTTCGAAGATTTAATGAAGTGCCATGTAATTGTAGCTAGTAGTGTTTAATGTTTAATAGACTGGTTCTGTGGTGTTCTAATCATTTAACACTCTGTCATCCTTGAGAAAGTGGTTCTTTCTTATTGAACACATTCTCTCTGACAAAATCACCAGCTGCTTTATTTTTCTATTTATTACAGTTAAACAGTTGATGAGGTCTGAAACTTGACCAAACTGCTCAGCTGAGATGTTTTTCCACAATAGACACTGTACAAATGTGCGTGTATAAGGACACAGTTGGGTGGTAGTATTTTTTCGTTAATGTGAACATTGATTAAACAAAGCAGTCCTGCCTTTTAAATCTTGTGGCAGCTCAGAAGGGAGGTGCTTAAGAACCTTAACTACTATGTCAGATGACAAAATACTTTTTTCCATTTTGGAGATTGGGTACTGCTCACACATGATGTATAGGGCTAAATATATGCTTGTTTCCTTGCACCTGTGTACTTCCTCTTCTCTCCCTCCCTTTCCTTCCCCTGTAGGCAATAAATGGCCATTTTGCAACTGCATACCTTTGTCTTGGTTTTTTACTCTTTATCTGTGCAGTGTGTGTCTGCTTTTAGGTGAGTATATCTCTTGGAAAGTTGAAGTAGGAAGCCAAGGTAATTCAGGCAAAAAATTACAAATTTATGCTACATTTTTTTTCTCTGATGAACTGCTTAAACAATACTTTGTTTAGAATAGATTTGGAAGTTAGCTATATTTATGACTTGCTTTGGCTGAAGAAATCTAAGCAGAGAGGGACATGTGTCACTTCTGAGTGAAGCTTTAAGACCCAGTGTGCAATTTGCCATATTCCCTTCTCTTGCCTTGGTGATAATGTGGAAGCCTGAGTTGAGATCCACCTTCCCATCCTAGATCCTTGAGTGACTTTGATGAGCAGAGCTCCCCTGCCGCCATGCACAGAGCATGTAGGTTGAGTGAGAACTGCCAAATCTCAATGTCTTCACAAACTGAAGTTTTGTTATTGCAGTATGAGCTAGCCCATCCTGATCTACAGTCATCAGATCTGCCCAGTTACTGACATAAACCACTCTTAATTAATAGATGGACCTCTCAAGACCCAGAGTAAACTCATTCAATAAATATTCAAGTATCTACTATGAACAAGCTGTTTTGGGGATATAAAGTTGGACAGGTTCCCTGTCTAAGTTCCATTTATGACACAGAAAATATCAATGTATTTTAGTCATAGTAAAGGTATCTAAAATCTTAGAATCTTGGAAGGGGGGAGGGAAAGGGCACACAGTGAAATAATTAGTAATTTTGAAACTATGTTTGGGGATATTCAGTAGAAAATTGATTTTAAGACACGGTGTGATTGAGACCAGATTGTTCTTGAAGAGCATGAAACAAACTGAGCTATCCAGTTTAACAAGGGCTTAGGGAAGATAATGGCAGATTCTCCTGGAACAGATTGCGAACATTGACAAATCTGTAGGCTAAAAGCTCAGTACCTACGAATTGGTCCTTTTTACCCAGGATCCAATACAAGCCTGTCACTGACCCCAAGAACCCTCTCTTTTTAGAGGCCTTGATGTTGGCCAGCCTTTAGGAAGTACTCCAAAAGTAGAGTCACTTGAAGTGTGTCTTGAAGGGACCAGGTGTTGAGACACTGGCTTATTAAGCAGATACTCCTAAAATAGTGCAATCAAGACACTCACCAAGTGTCCTTGCATTCTACCACGTGACCTTGATCAAAATGTACCCTTCTTGGTAAAATAGGTGTAAGAAATGAAATGATTCAAAAAGCAGACACCAAGACCAGCTTGCATACGGATCATTTATTTGGAGAAGTGATCCCAGCAAAGAGTAGGGTAGGAATAATGGAATAGGGAAAACCAAGTCAAGGGTACAATTTTGAGCTGGGCACCTCTGTGGGCAACTGGGGCGTAACCTTGCTATTGACTCTTTGGGAGCTGACTAGAATTCACCTCAAAATTGTCTTCATGAGGGATGGGAGAGGAGAGTATTTATGGGCTCCCATGAGAAAAGGGTGTTCATTCTTTTTCCTATGTTTGTGCATCTGTTGTGCTGAATCCAATATAATAGTGGATAGATGGGGCGGTGCAGAAAGCAAAAGGTAAAGTGCTGTTAAACTTGTCTGACATTGGTTGCCAAGCTGTGATGTGGGTAAGGAATGAGCTGAGAGGATGTGAGGCAGAGCACAAGAGGAGTCTGACACAACGCACTCATCTCAACAAAATATGGAGTAGGAGAACAAGGTACAGTCCATTATTGCAACTGACTCAGAGGCTATGGTTAGTATTTGTCACCTTCTCTCTTGCAGATTTTACTCAGCTTTGCACCAGCACACCATTGGGTCTAGATTGCTTTTCTAAGGTTTGGTAATCCAGACCTTCATCCCAATGAGATGTTTTGTGCTTGTTGGGCATGTTTATGGAGTTTGCCCAGTCATCCCTACACATGAAAGAACCAAGAGCTGCCCCATGAATCCCTTGGATTCTAGATATGCTCATTCCTGCCTCCCATTGTGTAGCAGCAACACAACCTTCTCATGTTAATATGATGTATCTTTTTTTTTTTAATGTTTATTTATTTTTGAGAGAGAGTGTGAGTGGGGGAGGAGGAGAGAGGGAGAGGGAGCCACAGAATCCAAACTAGGCTCCAGGCTCCCAGCTGTCAGCACAGAGCCTGATGCGGGGCTCAAACCCACAATCCATGAGATCGACCTGAGTCGAAGTCGGCCGCCCAACTGACTGAGCCACCCAGGCGCCCCTATGATGAATTTTCTATACCAGCATTGTGAGCCCCAAATGACCCCTTCCTGGGGACAGCCTACATCCAATGCCTGGGAAGTTAATGAGTATTATTAAGGTTCAGTCTTAGTCCACCTCAGCACCTCTGAAGTGCCATCCCATCCTCAGAGTTTTCAACTAATTGCACATTAATCTCTATTTCAGAATATGCTTCCCAAGAAACACAACCTGCCACATCAAATTTCAAGGAATCATGCCAGCAGCAGGTTTTGACTGCCTCCAGGACTTCTTGCTAAGACTTAGATCTTGAATCACAGTAGAGTGCCACTGTGCCAATAAATTGTTCCTTATGCAGTCTTCCTTAGGTCTCTCAGATATAACACTTTCAAGATCCACTTCCATATGTTTCTTTAGTCCTTGGTCATAATGTTAGCCCAGGCCTTGGAATTCTCTGGATGTGGAAGCTAGTTTCTTCTGGCTTAAGTGTTGTATACCTCTGTTCAGGCAGTGCTGTGATGTCACCAGTTACTGATCTCAAGTTCAAAGAGGGGAGGCATGCGTGGATCTTAAGGAGGACAAGCAGTCTTTTGGGGCACCTTCTGTAAGTAAGAACTTTGCAAGTCATGCAGGCAAAGCGAGATTTCTTTGTTCTAGCAAGAGACAGGGCTGTAAGGGTTCAAGGACATCTGGGAATTTGAACTTCTCTGGCTTTTCTACCAAATGTTCCCATCCCAGATTTCTGAGTTTCACTTTGACAACCTTGAAGATTATGCTCATATTCATTGTGGCTCTGCTACTATTATATAAATCATGGGCCTGATTTTTAGCACTGTTTGCCCCATGGCTACTGAAATAATTATTAAGCACTGCCCTGGATTCACAGCATATCTTGAGTTATAGCTGGGTAATCTGAGCCTGTCATTTTATTTTTTCAAGATGTCTGAAGTCAGTTTTGAGAACCAGACAGCCCCGCAATTCTTATACTTAAAATTGTGCCATGCTATTTAAATGCTACTGCTTCTCATGTAGCCAGTGCTTCTCTTCCAACTGTACTTCAGATCTATCACCAGTGAAAGCATACTGGGGTCATCAACCAACAATGGAGTGACTACAGAGTGATCCAGGTCCAGAAGCATTTGCCTTCTTGGGCTACCTCTGTTAATTTTTGTCTTGGCTTAAGTTTCTCCAAAAGACAGCCTGGAAGATCTTGCAGGTAGTTGATGTTGGGATGTGATCTTAAGAAACAAGAGAGGACACTAGGAAGAGTTGAACAGGGAAAGAGGGAAAGCCAGTTCAGTGGTGAGTTCTTGAGCTGATCACTTCTGTGAGCAGCTGAGGCTTGATCCTACCAGGAACCCTCTGAAGAGCCAAGTAACATGCGCCTGTAAGTGTCTATCTGAGGAGTGGAAGGGGAGATTTATCCATTGGATCCTAGGCTCTCTTGGTCAAAGTTCACTTACCTGGATGTTAACTCTCACATATGTTCAGGCTCAGCTTTTATCCTCAAATATGACTTGGGGGATCTTGAACTTCTGTTAAAACAAGCCAAGGCAATGTACTTAAAGTTACAATAGCAAACGATAAAGTTCTTATTAAAATAAATTTAGAGAACCCCTGTGTTTTCTAAGCATATTATATATACTTGTATCCCTTTATTGTAGATCATGGAAAATATGTAAATTAATATAAAAACTAGAATTTACTCATATAGAGTTTATTTTTTGCCAGGAAATATTTATATGCTTTATATATAAGAAATCATTTAATCTTCACAGCAACCCAGTAATATATGTACTGTAATTCTCTTAATTTTTTCAGGTGAGGAAACAGGCTCAGAGAGGTTAGTACTCAATAGCTATGTAATCTTGGTCATGAGTTGGTGTAGGAAACAGAAAAGGGCTCTGCGGCAGGTCAAGACTAGAGTGCAAGTGGCCCCTCCTATTGGGCCATGCAGAACTATGGCATTAGAGGTCCAGCTGCTACTACACAGTGGGAGCAGGGAGGAATATATTTGGCATCTAGGTGAACATTTGAGTGACTCTTGGTATTTCCTTGCTCCATTTTGCTGTTAAATTGACAAGTGTAAGAATCATGGCCTGAAAAGGGCATGGTAACCAGGTTCTAGGTTACTCTACTAGATCAGCTACCAAGAGCGGTAGAGATGCTAGTTGAGAATGAGAGGAAGCTTAGGGTGAGTGGCTACTGGAGGAGGGAGATGGTGAGTATCATTTGTAGCCCCTGAACAGCTGCAGCACAAAACTAGTTCTTCTTACTAATCTTTCCCTTGTAAGTTTGGGGGGGGCAGAAGATGCAGATGCTTTCAAAATGTATTATATAAAACAAGTGACTGAGTGGCTCAAGGTGGTGTTGTGGTGTTCCCTCTTCAGGACTGAAACACTCTTTCATCTGAGAGGACTCTCCACTGAGAATGCTTCTGATAAGTCCTCTAGGCTGAGGAGGGACAACTGCCTTACCCAACATTATGCCCCATTCTGGGAGGAGTTACCCATCTGTGGCCAATGGCTGGTAAATGTAGGCTTAATAAGTTAATAAGCCTTCATATCAACATGTGACAATTCTTAATGGACATGGCCATCTCTAGAGTCCCCATGGCAGTGGTTGAAGTCTTTGTTGTGACTGCATTGATTTCTTTACTTCCCAGGTTTGATCCTGGCACTCTCCAAAAAACTTTCTGAATGCCAGTCTCCATCTCAAAATCTGTTTCCTGGAATATCCACATGGTAGGTAATTACAGTAGGCCTCTCACATTGTTAGAATCTTAACTAAAGAAAACTATAGTACTTGACATATATGATAAGTTCCTAGTATGTATATGTGTATATATTTCATATATATGGGATATATTACATATATAAGTATATAAAACACTTAAAGAGGGGCAAAACATAGAAATAAACATGTAGCCCTTATTTAAAAGATCTGAACGTTAAATGGTGCAACTTATGGGGATTTATGGTCTCTCTATATGGATTTGGTTTAGAAGTGTCTATAATAAGAGATTGCATTAGTTAGGATTCAGTTGAAAAAACAGAAACGGCTCTATTTTAGTCAAGATGAGTATAATGTAGGGAATGAGTTAAATGGGGAGAAAAAAATGAAGTCAAACAGTGGATAGTAAGGCAAACCCGAGATTAGCAGCATCCAATAGCCACTATAGCCTTTAAGCCACTGGAAATCAGGAGAAGATGGGATTACTAGCTCCAAGAAAGTGGGTTTACCTGTCAGGAGCTAGAACCAAGGCAGGCACCGCCTGTGGGAGGTGGTGTCACAAAGGAAGGTTTATGTTTTGGGGCTGGGATCACAGAGAAGACTCAGGAGTCTGCTGGAAATGCTACCTGTAGCAGAAAGGCCCTGGCTTTCTTTCCCTTCTTCCTTACAGTTTTCTACCATGTCTCTCATTGGCTAAACCTAGCCAGAAGTGACTGGCAAAGAAGCCTGAAAAATATTGCTAGCAGGGGTATAGTCAGAATAGAGGAAAGACTGAGGAATGCAAGAAAATATTTAGCACACACTTTTTTATTCTGTATCTGTTCTCATGCTTCTAGCCAATTTTTTTCTTATACTTTACCTGCATTGTCTTTTTTTATTTAGTGTGGTAAAAAACATAACATTTGTTGTCTTAACAACAACGTTTTTAACTGTTCAGTAGTGTTAAGTATAGTGTTAAGAAATCATTGCTAAATCCAATGGCTTCCTATGTTTTCTTTTAAACGTTTTGTAGTTTTAGATCTTACATTTCGGTCTTTGGTCCATTTTAAGTTAATTTTTGTAAATTAAGTAAAGTTTATTAACCTTAAGTAAAGGTCTAACTTCATTCTTTTGCATCAGATATTTATTTTTCCTTGCACTATTGAAAAGACTGTCCTTTCCATTGAGTGGTCTTGGCACCCTTACCAAAAATCATTTGGCTGTTTACATGAAAGTTTATTTCTGGGCTGGCTCTCTATTCTGTTCCATTGGTCTAAATGTCTGTCTTTGTGCCAGTACCACAATGTTTTGATTACTGCACCTTTGTAGTAAGGTTTGAAATCAGGAAGAGTGCATCTTCCAACTTTGTTCTTTTTTTTTTTTTCAACATTGTTTTGGCCATTTAGAATCCCTTGAGATTCCTTATAAATTTTAACATAGGCTTTTCTATTTTTTTTAATGTAATTGAGATTTTATAAGGATTGCATTGAATCTGTAGATCACTTTGTGTATGGACATCTTAACAACATTAAGTCTTCTAATCCATGAACATAGAATATCTTTCCATATGTTTATATCTTCTTTTATTTCTTTTGACAATGTTTTGTAGTTTTCATCGTGTCTCTTACTTCCTTAGTCAACTCCTAAGGATTTTATCCTTTTTGATGCTATTGTAAATGGAATTCTTTTCATAATTTCCTTTTCAGATTGTTCACGGTGAATGTACAGAGGTGCAACTGATTTCTGTGTGTCAACTTTATATACTGTTGATTTTCTGACTTCATTTATTGGTTCTAACAATCTTTTACTTTTGTAGAATTTCTAGGGTTTTCTACATATAAGATTATCATCTGCAAATAGAAATAATTTTATTTTCTCCTTTCAAATTTAAATGCCTTTTATTTATTTTCCTTGCCTAATTTCTCTGGCTGGAACTTATATTACTATATTGAACAGAATTGGTAAAATTGAACATCTTTCCCTTGTTTTTAATCTTAGAGTAAAAGCTTTCAGTCTTTTACCTTTGAATATGGTGTTTACTGTTGGTTTTCATATATGGCTTTTATTATGTTGAGTAGTTTCCTTCTATTCCTAGCCTTTTCAGTATTTATATCATGAAAGGATGTTAAAATTTGTCTTCCTTAAGTTGTAAAGTTAGGTTGTTGTTTTGAGCTTTACAAAAAAAGAGAAATCATAGCTATAAATGTCTCCCTTAGTACTGCTTTTATCACATTCTATAAGCTTTGGGGTGTTGTGTTTTTATTTTCATTTGTCTCTAAATATTTTCTAATTTCCCTTGTGATTTCTTCTTTGTTCCATTAGTGGTTAAAAATGTGTTGTTTAATTTCCACAAATTTGTGAATTTTCCAGTTTCACTTATTGATTTTCTAAGTTTGTCCTGTTGTCTGAGAAGATAGTTCATATGGCATCTATATTGACCTACTGCCTCTGGCCTCCTAAGTTTCTGATGAGAAATCTCTTGATAGTCTTAAGAGTTTCTCTTTGTGTTTGGCTTTTGAAAGTTCATTGAGCTTCTTGGATGTTTATATTTATGTCTTTATTTTATTTTTAATTTTTCAAAATATTTTTGAGAGAGAGAGAGAGAAAACGAGTGCAAGTGGGGGGGGAGGGGCAGAAAGAGAGGGAGACACAGAATCTGAAGCAGGCTCCAGGCTCTGAGCTGTCAGCACACAGAGCCCAACATGGGGCTCGAACTCAAGAACCATAAGATCATGACCTGAATTGAAGTAGGATTGTTAACGAACTGAGCCACCCAGGTGCCCCTTTGTCTTTCATCTAATTTGGGAAGTTTTCACCCATTATTTTACCCAAATATTATATGTTCCCCTTTCTCTTTTTTTCTGGGACTCCTACAAAGTGGATATGTTAATCTGCTTGATGGTATCCCACAGGTCCCACAGGCTTTTTTTTTTTTTTTCCCTTTAATTTTTTTTTACCTTCCTCAGCCTTATAGTTTCCATTGTCCTATCTTCAAGTTCATTAATTCTTTCTTCTGCCTGCTCAAATATGCCTTTGAATTCTTATAGTGAACTTTTCATTCCAGTTATTGAATTTTTCAGCTCCATAATTTCATTTTAGTTTCTTTTTTGGTTTTCTATCTATTTATTGATATTTCCAATTTGTATATACATTTTTTCTTTGCTTTATTCACATTTTTCTTTGTTCTTTTAGCATCTTTAAGACAATTGTTTTAAAGCTCTTTATAATAGATCTGCCACCAGGGCTTTTTCATTTCTGTGGTGTTGGTTGTGATCTCTCCTCTTTCATTTGTGATTTTATCAATTTGGGTCCTCTCTCTTTTCTTTTTGAGAAGTCTGGATAGGGGTTTATTCTTTTAAAAAAACAGTCCTTAGTTTCATTGAACTGTTCTACTGTTGTGGTTTTTTTTTTTTTTTTTTTATTCTATGTTGTTTATTTCTGCTCTAATCTTTATTATTTCCCTTCTTCTGCTGGCTTTAGGCTTTATTTGCCATTGCTTTTTTTGCTTTTCTAGCCCCTTTAGGTGTAAGGTTAAGCTGTGTATTTGGGAGCTTTCATGCTTCTTCAGATAGGCCTGAATTACAATGTATTTTCCTCTTAGGACTGCCTTTTCTGCATCCCAAAGGGTTTGAACTGTCATGTTTTTATTTTCATTTTTTTCCGCATATTTTTAAATTTTTTCCTTAATTTCCTGGCTAACCCATTCATTCTTTAGTAGAATGTTCTTTAACCTCCATGTATTTGAAGGATTTCCAACTTTTTTCTCATGGTCAATTTCAAGTTTCATAGTGTCATGATCTGAAAATATGCATGGTATTATCTTGATATTTTTGTACCTTTTACGGGCTTTCAATATGCAGATATCTTTAGGTCTAAATGAGTCTCTTTTTTAAAAAATATATTTTAAGTTATATTTATTTATTTTGAGAGACAGAGAGAGAGTGGGGTAGGGGCAGAGAGAGAGAGAATCCCAAGCAGGCGCCGTACTATCAGTGCAAAGCCCAATGTGGGGCTCAAACCCATGAACTGTGAGATCATGACCTGGGCCAAAATCAAGGGTTGGACGCTTAACCAACTGAGCCACCCAGGCACCACTAAAATGAGTCTCTTACAGGCAGCATATAAATGGTCTTTTTTTTTTTTTTTTTTTTAAGTCTATTCCAATACCCTATGTCTTGATTGGGGCACTTAGTCTATTTACATTCAGAATGATTATTGAAAGATATGAATTTAGTGCCATTGTGTTTGTTATCTATAGATTTTGTGTTTCTGGTGATGTTTTCTGGTCCTTTGCAGTCTTTGCTGTTTTCCACTTAGAGTCCCTCTTAGAGTTTCTTGCAGGGCTGGTTTAGTGGTCACAAACTCCTTAAGTTTTTGTTTGTCTGGGGAAGTCTTTATCTCTCCTTCTATTCTGAATCCCAGCCTTGCTGGATAAAGGATTCTTGGCTGCATATTTTTCCTATTCAGCACATTGAATGTTTCATGCCACTTCCTTCAGGCCTGCCAAGTTTCAGTGGACAGGTTTGCTACTACCCTTATGTGTCTACCCTTGTAGGTTAAGGACCTTTTGTCCTTAGCTGCTTTCAGAATTCTCTCTTTACCTTTGTATTTTGCAAGTTTCACTATGGTATGTCATGGTGTTGACCTGTTTTTGTTGATTTTGAAGTGAGTTCTCTGTGCCTCTTGGACTTGGATGCATGTTTCCTTCCCCAGATTAGGAAAGTTGTCAGCTATAATTTGTTCAAATAAACCTTCTGCCCCTTTTTCTCACTCTTCTTCTTCTGGGACTCCTATGATGTGGATATTGTTTCATTTCACAGAATCACTTAGTTCTCTAATTCTCCCCTCGTGATCTAGTAATTTCCTTTCCCTCTTTTTTTCAGCTTCATCATTTTCCATAATTTTATCTTCTATTTCATCTATTCTTTCCTCTGCTTCTTCAATCCTTGCTGTCACTGTATCTAGTTTATTTTGCTTGGCATTTTTTTTTTCATTTTTTAATTTATCCTGACTAGTTCTTGGGGTCTTTGATCTCTGCAGCAAGAGTTTCTTTGCTGTCTTCTATGATTTTTTCAAGTCCAGCTATTAGTCTTATGACTGTTACTCTAAATTCTTGTTCAGATACATTGTTTATATCTTTTTTTGAGCAAGTCTCTGGTTGTGATTTCTTCTTGACCTTTATTTTGGGGAGAATTCCTCAACTTGTCATTTTGGCTAAGTTTCTGTCTTTTGAGTGTTTTAAAAGCTTGTTGTATGTTCTGCACCTGAGAGTACTACTGTATTAAAAAGGGCCTGGGACAGGGCCTGACACTCCTAGAAGTGTTTCTGGTGTATGCTGTGTGCACTCTGCTGTTGTGTTTTGGCTGCTCTTTCCCACTTGTCAGTCCTCTGCAGAGCTCTTCCTTGCTTGCCGTGGTGGAGTGTTTGGACCTTTAACTAGGTGCACTTTGATTTGTCTGTTGAAGTAACTCTGGGGGGAAAAAAGGTGGGGGGAGCCTGATCCTAGAAAAAGAAAAATGAAAGGAGAGAAAAGAAAACCAAATATAGAATAAAAAAACTATAACGCTGATTCCAAGGAAAGAGAAAGGAAAAAAAAAGGAAAGAAAAGAATAAGAAAAAAAAAAGAATAAGAAAAAAAAGAAAGAGAAAAGAAGGGAAAAGAATAGAATAAAAAAGCCTGATTCAAAGAAAAAAATATATATATAATAAGAGATGACAAAAAAAAAATCAGAAACTATGAGCCTGATTCCAAAAGAAAAACAGAAGAAGGAGGAAAGAAAGAAAAAAAGAATTGTCTGTTGGTGTCTGGGGGTGGTGATTGTGCTGGTCTGGAGGAGAGGCTGGCTACGTATTGGGTCAGTAAGTCTTGCTCCAGTAAATAAGCAGTTGTCAGGCATGGAGGGAGCAGGATTTGGGGTAAGTGGGTCCCACCTCCACTGGGGGCCACTTCACTGCTCTCTGAAGTCCAACCATGTTGGTGATGGTGGGAAAATGGTGTCACCCCAATCTCTCCTTCCTGGACTGGGGATCTCAACCCATGCTATTCAGGTAGCCCTCACAGAATAGCGAGGGCAGCTCGGCCAGGTCCTTTAAGACTAACGGTTTTGAATCTCAGCCATGCACCAAGGAGAAGGCGCAGGCGAATTGTGGTGCGGGGCAAACTGGGTCTTTTTCAGAAAGTGTTTCTGTTTATTTCTTTCCCGTTGAATGAGCCATACTTTCCTGTTTCTTTGTATGCTTTGTGATTCATTTGTTGTTGCTTTTGAAAACTGGATATTTAAATGTATAATGTGGTAATTCTGAAATCAGATTCTCCCCTTCTCCGGGGTTTGCTGGGTTTTGTTTTGTTTTTGTTTTTTGACGATTGTAGGCTATTTCTGTGCCACAGATCAGCCTGAGGTCTTGATGTGTTATTAGATCTTTTGTGAGCCTGTGCCTTTCCCTAGGCATGCAGGGTCATTTTATAATTTTAGCTGTAGATATGGTTTTTTTGAATGTCGTAGTTAATGTTCTGGAGGCTCCCAGAAGGAGAAAAAGAGAAAAATGAAAGGAGGGAGGGGATGCTACTGGCCCTTTAAATACCTTGGAAGTCCCTTCAGCCAGAGCAGGAGGGCTTGCAACTATGAGGGGAGTTACCATAGCATTGGCTATGTTACTTTGTTTCTTTGCACTGCTGTGATCAGAAGCAGCACTCAAAGCACAGATCACCAATATTTGAAGGACAGGATTCTTTTTGCTCACCCTGGCTCCAGAGAGCTGTGTGTACTGCTGCCTGCCATATAGCTGGGGCGAGGCAGCAGCTACTGTGCTAGGACCTGACATTGACCAAAATTAATCACACTTTGTCTTCCAAAGCCTCTCCCGGAAGTTGCAATAGTCTTCAATAGGCTCCAGAGTTCTAAAAACTTACATCAGACAATTTTCTGCCAGTGCAATTGTTGTCTAGGCAGGGAGACAGATTCCTGGTGTTTTCTACTCCACCCTTTTCCCAGGATCCTCCTCCACTTCTATTTTTAACATCAATGTGACCACAATCTATTGCTGATACATAACAGGATGCAACTATCCTTTATATGAATATGCTCCCTTCACCAAAGAACTTCTTAATACTGTGGTGAAAGGAATGTCTTCTGGACGATTCAAATTGAGGGTATGGTTGGGAGTGGCTAAGCAGTTTGTATGTTATGAATCTACTCCAAATTCCCATCTCTAGGATTCTCTAGACTCCTTAGCCTATGCTATGCTACCCAGTATGGTATCTACTAGCCTCATGTGGTTATTGAACACTTGAAATAATGATTTTAAATATATATATTGGATTCAGGTATGGGTACTAGAAAATTAGAAAACATGTATGTGGCTCAAATTATATTTCTGTCTGGTAACAGTGTTCTTCAGTGTGCCAGGAAAGTTCTTCCATCTCTACTTTATACCTTTTTAGCTTTATTTTGCTAAGCTAATAGGTGGTTAATGCTATCCCTAGTGCTTGAGCCAACACATTGAATCCTGAATTCCAGGTAAGTATAGCTTTGTCAATAAGTTCGATGTGATCCAATCTTTATTTCATTCTAAATACTCTTAGAATATATTTTTCTATGGTCTGAATGATTGTGTCACTCCAAAATTTATGTTTAAATTCTAACCCCCCAAAGATGATGATATTAGGAAGTGATGCCTTTGGGAGGTAGTTAAGCCATGAGGGTGGATCCTTCATGAATGGTACTAGTGCCTTATAAAAGAATATCCAGAGAGATTCTATGCCCCTTCTACAATGTGGGGACACCTTAAGAAGGTGCCATCTATGAATTAGGAAGGGGGCCTTCACCAGAAGGTGACCATATTGATACCTTGATCTCGGACTTCCCACCTCCAGAACTGTAAGAAATAAATGTCTGTTGTTTATAAGCCATCCAGTCTGTGGTACTTTGTTATAGCAGCCCAAACAGACTGACATTTTCTCATACATGTTCCCCATATTTCTTTCAATACAAATTGACAGAATTCTGCAACCCCTTTTGTGTATTTTCTATCTTTTATTGGAGCAGGTCCTCACTTTTCCATCTGGGCTGTGTTGGGTGGAACTCTTGTTGTGAGACTAGAGAAAATGATGGGTGGTTAGCATGGCTTCTGCAGAGATTAAGCATTCTCTTCTCAGGCAATTGCCACAAGTGAAGTCATGTAAATGTTTTTATGCAAGTGAAAATTGGGGTGTTGACTTGGCCAGTTGACAAGAGGGGAACTGCTTCTGCTAAGAAGGAAGGTCCAAGGAGTTGGAGAGTTCACAGGCTCTACTGTCTACCCAAATGTCACCATCCAAAGTCTCAGTGAAACACTCTTTTCTATCCAGGGCCCTTAACTTAGCATAAAATACCTTTTTTCCTAATGTCTTATTTATTTTTTGAGCGATAGCATGAACGGGGGAGGGGCAAAGAGAGGGGGATCCTTCAGAGGGAGGATCCGAAGCGGGTTCCTCACTGATAGTGCAGAGCCTGATGCAGAGCTCAAACTCATGAACTGTGAGATCATGACTAGGGCTGAAGTTGGATGCTCAACCAAGTGAGCCACACAGATGCCCCTTAGCATAAAATACTTGATAAGAAATTTAACTAATGTTGCGGCAACTTTGAATCCTGTATTATTAAGACTTGGGCCTGATTTTCAGCCATGTCTGTCCTATGGCTATAGGACTATAGAATGTGACTACATAGCTTAGGATTTTGTCTTAAAACTTCAAGGTGTTAGGGTTATCTTTGTGAATACTCTTAATAATTCTTGTTAATCAAGATTATTATAATGGTTGAGTGTATCAGTTACTTAAAGCCTCGTCTTTACCCTGTACTTTGTCTCAAGAAAACACAGCTTATAGTTGAAGTAACTATGATGTCACTAATGCCACAAATTACTAGTGTAAGGTCTTCCCTGCATTTGTGAAACAGATGATAACTCAATCCCAGTTCCATGTTGAGTATCAGTCTCCTGTGACCATTCCCGGTATGAAGACTGTATCAGTAAGGAGCCATTCAGGGAAATAGAAACCACTCTGGATATACACAAACAGAAGAGATTCAGTGCAAGGTATTCATTACACAGGTAATGGAAAAACTGAGAAGCCAAATAAGTAAATACTGAGGCAATCCTGAAGTTGGGAAAAGCAGGGAACTGCTACCATCATTTTGGTGGATGGAGTGTAGGAGGGACAGAGTGCTACCAAAGCTCAGAAACTGGGCTATATAGTAGGAGCTGGAACCTCTCAGTGGCAATCTTGTAAGATCTGAAATACATAGGAATGATTGTCCCATGGGAGCTGATGTCATGGAGGAAATAGCCACTGCCAGGGATGCCACCAAAGCAAAGAAAGAGAGGGCAAGATACCCTGGCTTTTTCTCTTCTCCCACCTGCATATATCCCAGCAAGGCTTCCCATTTGCCAGGTCTAGTAAGATGCCACTTGTCAAGAGAGCCTGGGCAATGTAGACCCTGAAATATAGGCAAAACTAGGGAAGATTGGGAATGGATCTGAGAGCAAGCAGGCAGATGACCAGTTCAAGAAACATATCCCTTTCCTTTAACTGTGTACACACTCAGTGGGGTGGTGGCTTCATAAAGATGATATGGTACAGACCTTGCTTCAGAAAAGCTTGCAAATATATGGCTGTATTTATGTCATTAGTATTAACAGCATGAATAGTAGATGGATTTTGTAGCATTATTTCCTGGTAGGACTGCCTATTTATTTTTTATATATAGAAGAAATTATCATAGATATCTTATGGGAGGCATGAAATTACTTAAAAGAGCAAGCTTGTAAATAAGATTCTATCTAAGCAGTTCTCCTTATTCTGACTACTTTATACAAAACTTAGCCTGTTAAGTGAGAAAATAAGAAAACTCAAAGAACAACACACACCTTCCCTCCTGTAAGCTTGGCTTTCTTTAGTAATTTGTAACTACATAGCCAAGGTGATCTGTCTAAATTTAGTAGTACCACAGATGTGCTACTAAACATACAGAGAAAAAATAGTATGGAAAATCCTGCTTTAAGATATTGATTTCTGTGGAAACTTTAATCTTTATTTTTAGTATTTCCACATCTATAAAATATTCTATGGAGGGAAAAGGGGTTCCCTTCTTTTAAGAATCTTATTCAAAGCCAAAAATACTGTTGAAAAACTTTTTGCTTAGGCCTTTAATAGTTTGTGGATTGTGCCTACCAAAAATCAGATAAATTTGAAAAGTTTGCATTCTATATCAAGCTTCAAAAAAAAAAAAAGGACTTTGTGTTTTGAATATGTGAATTCTTTACTCTGCAATCAGGAAGTTAGACTCAGGCGTTGAGTTAATAATCCATGGAACAGCTTCCATTTTTTTCCCTCCAGTGGAAGGGAAAAAGTTTTGTTTGAGAGGCTGACAGTGTGAGAATGTACCACTTCTTTTAATGCTCCAGACTGGGT
This sequence comes from Herpailurus yagouaroundi, assembly GCF_014898765.1. Lineage (NCBI taxonomy): Eukaryota > Metazoa > Chordata > Mammalia > Carnivora > Felidae > Herpailurus > Herpailurus yagouaroundi. Next base: position 105,019,370 of record NW_024412376.1, read on the forward strand.
TTCTCCTCGACACAATTGGCCAAACAGTTATTTCTGAAGAGTTCTGGATGCTATCCACACGACCAGGTTCTCCAGTTGACATGGGAATGCCTTCCATTAGAACAAGGGGATAGCTTTGGTAATCACCATAAACCTCTGGCTTTACAAACAGCTTACAAACCATGTGACATTAAATATTGGATTCAGTACGAAGAAGGCAAAAATGAATGTTTCTTCTACTCTCTTGATGAAGGCCAGCACATAGGCATACTTTTGGGGGGAAAAAAATAGAGCCATTAGGAGATTCATAGGGAAAAGTTAGGGAGGTGAGAGGATACCAAAAACTAGGTTCTTTTTGCAACTTCGTATTTTTGGAGTTTCATCTTTGCATAGTGCACTCCATGTTTATTAAATTAATTCATTAAAGAAGACTTAGAAATATGATAGCCCTTCAAATATTGGAGAATTATTACCATATGGAAGAATAATTAATTATCGAGACCCTCTTTAATAGCCTCCCTTTGTTCTTAATTTTCCTCCCCTTAAAAACACACTGAACAATAAATGCAAGAGTTTAAAAATTGTTAGAAATGTTTAGGAGTTGACTACATAGGGACTTCCTTGCTACCATTCCTGGAAACACCATACGAAAAAATATGGTTTCTGTAGATGAACAGGCTAGATGACCACTAACTGACCACTAGTTGGCTTCCCAACTCTGGCACTAAGAATTCTAGAATCTTCAGTTTTCACTGTTGTTCAGATAGTCATGTTCATATTCATTAATAAAAAGTATCTTGAAAATATTCAAAGAATTAAAATATAAGTGGGGCTGAAGGAAATATAATGACCAATTTATGGAATAAATTGAAAAAATATATATAATTGAATAAAAATATATAATTGAAAAATAGTTGAACTCTTAACTGGACATAATTAAGCCTCTTTCATTCTGCAGAAAGTTCATTACCCTCTCATCTTGAAGGAGAAGGTGGGAAATAAATTTGACAATGAAGGAAAGGGAAGATGACTTGTTTTTTTTTTTTCCTTCGTGTCTTACTCATGCACTCATTTTTTTTTAAGTTTATTTATTTTGAGAGAGAGAGAGAGCGCGCGTGAGCGAGCGCACACATGCATGCTTGGGGGAGGGGAAGAAGGGCAGAGAGAGGGGGAGAGAATCCCAAGTGAGCTCTGTGCTGAGCAGGCTCCATGCTGTCATAGCAGAGCCCAATGCAGGGCTGGACCTCACGAACTATGAGATCATGACCTGAGCTGAAATCCAGAGCTGATCACTTAACTGACTGAGCTACCCAGGTGCCCTTACTCTTTCAGAGAAGCGTGTTAGTGGAGTAGTGAACCCAGAAGCCAAATATCTGCCAACTCTTAAACATCAAATCACTGACCTTGGTCCTCATTTTATTGTACATTTCTGTCACATTCAATCATGATAATTCTGAGAACTTTCCATTTTCTTGGCCTTTGTGAACCTTCAGAAGAGTTGAAAAAGACATGGGAAAAACCATTTCTTTCCTATCTATCTTGTTCCTTTTCTTTCTCTCTCTCTCCTACACTTGAATTATTCCAAGCATAAGCCGTACTTGCTTCCTTTCCTATTCATTATTTCAGCCATCATTTTTGCTTAGATGACTCCCATGTCTATCTCCACCCTTGATCTCTTTCTTTATTTTTACCCCTTTGTTTCTGACTGCTTCTCTAGAAATTCTTGGGCACATCTAATTTCACTATATTCCAAATTAAATAAATCTTTCCATTATTAGTCCTTTTCCTCCTCTTGGTTTTTTAGGTAACGTAACAGATTCCAGTCAAGGTTAGTCTATGGTTTGGGAAGCTGTGGAAAGAAAGAGGTCAATCAGATATATTACAGATGTGTGACCAGTCAGACTTGATAACTAATATCTTCCTCCCAATAATATCCATGTTATTAAGTACATACCCATTATTACTAATTTAAGTTGTACAGAGGGTCATTGATAGACTATTTACTTTGCTGTTTTATAGTTTTACTTATAAAGGACTTCTAAAAGTTCAGTACTAAACTCCATCTGTCAACTCTATTTATTATGATTCAGGCTCTTAATTGTCTCAAATTCACCTTCTTCCGTTCTGTGGATATCTGGGAACTTAATTGCCACAGTTTGGGTGGTGGTGGTGATATGCGTATGCTTGCTATAGTGTAAGGACAATATATAGATAAAGGACAAGGAAAATTTTATCAACTGTAGACATTCATAAAAATGGAAAACTTATCAAGGAATTAATTGAGTCTATAACTCTGGTGCCTCTCCTCTGTATACTTCTTCCTCAAATTTCAAGCCACAATGAATGGAGTTTGTTATTGGCCTACACTGACCTTCTTTTTTTTTTTTTTTTTTCTCTAATGTTATCTATGGGTATTCCTCTAACAAGATAACAATCTGAGTACAAATGGAATAAATGGAAATGATTCTTTGTCTGACAGGGCTGAACTGTGTTTTAAACATCTGCTTTCTAAATACCTATTAAAGAACTCCTCCAAGTAGATGCCATTATCTATCCATGGAAATACTCAGCTGTCTGGAGGGACAAGTGTAATATCATATGGTCTCTCAGTGTTTCTTGCTGTGTCCTGAAAACAAATGCAAGAGAGAGTGAAATAAGATCCTTTCTGCTATATATGCCAAAGGCCTGAGAGTGCCTTATATTATAGTTTTTAAAAGCAAGTGTTGTATTTACTGGTCTATTTTCCAGAATTAGGCAATTACTATACACAATTCTAATCTTGCCTGTCTGAAAATGAAGTTGTGGGACTGTCCTGTTTTAATAGAATTGTGTACTCATGGGCAACCAGTTTTTCTCTAGTGACGGTGCCCTGTGTTTTTCTCAGGGATTCAAGGAGGAGAGTCTTATTGGAAAGAAGGAACAGGAGAACTATTTGCTGTGTTCTCCATTTCTGCTTCCCTGATCTGTGACTCAGAGAGGTGTCAAGAAGAGGGTCTGGGATGACTTTGAGAAGAAAGGAGAGAAAGTAGTTGGTTTTTTATTGGTGGTGATGTTGAAGAACTGGTAATAGAAGAAAGTTCCAGGACCTGGTGGAAGCAATAAAAATGGTTTATCCCACATGTTGGTTGTAGGTTTATGCTAGTTAACATGCTATACCCACAGCACAGCTATTGTATTTGCACTCGTGTTATAACTATGAATATGTAACAGCTTTTTTTAAATCAATAGCAGTTTTTTTTAAATGTTTTTCAGAATGTATGTGTAGGAAAAATAATTGGATAAAAATACTTCTAAATGGTTACTATTTAATTCATTTTTATATTCTACTTCTTTTCCATTTAAGATTATACCTTAGGCATTTCTCCAGGTTAATAAATACACTTCGAACCCACAGAATATTGGAAAGCTGTTTAAAATGTTTTAGTTGTGTTATCATAGGGCTAAATTTTGTATTGAATACATAAATTGCTTCTAATATTTTGCTATTATATATCTCTGAAACTAACGTAAAAGTGCTAAATGTTTTCCTTGTCAATATCAAAACTTTGCTGATGCTGAGTGGAATTGCAGAGAAGCATTAAGATATTAATTGACTCATACCTAGTCACATATGGAAGCTTGGGTTTCCAAGCCACCTCCACTGTTAAAACCCAGGAAGCCAGGGGTTAAACTCCTAGCAGATGGTGCTGCTGCTCATGATGCTGCTGACTGAGCATTCCAGGAATTTAAAGACTTGCTTAAACAGGGTTAATACATGGCCTGTGGGAAGACAGCTGGTCTGTAGCAGAATTAGAGGTCAGGAGGTGAGCCACATTTCCCTGAAAACAGAGGACTCACAAGAGCCAGAATCAGTGAAAGCCATTTAGGGAAAGGAAAAAGTAGAAAGGTTTTATTTAAGGGAGTAATTGAATGAGAGGGTAGATGGTGCTAGGGTAGAACAGAGTAACTACTAAATATGGAGGAGAAGGATGGGAGCATGAAGGACGAAAGAGACAAGGATGGCAGTACACTGCCCCCACAGCCTCCACTCTTGAGACGTGGAAAGAGACCATACCTCCAGCTCATTTCCCAACCCCAACATTCGTTGATTGACTTATGTTTTTGCCAGTATGTGGATGTGTGTTAGGAGAGCTTTGATCTTGCCAGGCTGTTACATATTTAACGTGGCTAATTCGCTCTTTAAGAGGGCCCAGTGGGATGTTACCAAGTTGGAAGAAGATATTAATGTCTTAGAATTAAAATCTCATCAAGGACAGTGACTGACATCTATTGCAGCCCAAATTCTGTCAATGCCTTGAGGATTTATTCTTTGTGGAATGCTTTGTAGATACTGTAGGGGTTTGAAGTGAAAAAAAAAAAATACTCGGCTCCCAGGTAGTTTATTATGTAACAGAAGGGTGGTGGATGACAAAATTAGATTCACCAGGACCTATAATACAAGGTGACTAAGAAACCTGGTACAGAGAGAATGATAGGAAGTTCAGAAATAAGAAAGAGACAAGAATCAATAAAAAAGACAGTTTTTTGAAGGATGTAGGAAAATATTAACAAAGATGTAGGAATGTATTAAAAATGAAAGAAATCACATAAGCAAAGGTACAAAGGGACTGTCCCCTTCCCAGCACCTAAGCATGCATATATTTCATCTTAAAGTACTCAGAGATCTCTTTATGGAATAAGTCAACCTAACTTCAGTTCTTTTGTAAAATAGTGTTCCATTAATGTATTTTGAAAAATTTTAATGTTTATTTATTTTAGAGATACAGAGTGCAAACAGGGGAGGGGCAGAGAGAGAGGGAGATGCAGAATCTGAAGCAGGCTCAGTCTCTGAGCTGTCAGCACAGAGCCCAACTTGGAGTTTGAACCCACAGACCATGAGATCATGACCTGAGCCAAAGTCAGAAGCTCAACCAACTAAGCCACCCAGGAGCCCCTCATTAATATATTTTGAATATTTAAAGACTCAGTTTTTGCATGGCCTACAGAATGATACAAGGAAAGACTATGGGCTTTAATGCTAGATTAAAGATTTGGTACCAAATTTTGATCTATTTCCTAGCTGTATGACCTTGAATACATTACTCACTATATCTGAACATTTTTTTATCTATAAAAATTGGGAATATAAGAATGAACTTGAAAGTTGTTGGAAGAATTAAACAGGAAAATGTTTTAACACAACTTGCTTGGTAAAGGCAGACATAGCACCCTTGTGCTGTCTGGACAGCCACTTGCTGCCTCCTTAATAACACCAGAGGGCGACATCATCCCATTCTTATATCAAAGGCTGTAGGCGTGAGAGCCTTCTTTGCAGATAGGATTTTTCTAAATGCCTAAGCAAGGGAGGAAGCAAAAACTTTACTGCAGAACATGAATGACGCAGTAAGAGAGAAACCATGCAAGGTCTTTGGAGCAGCTGCTATGGCCCTCTATGGCAACAGCTGTGTATAAAGATACCATCAGAAGGCACTATTCCAGCCCTCTATTTCTGCCAGCTGGGTTGGGAGGCTTCTGGTAGTAAGAGAGCAACAGAACCTTGGATTGGGCATCTGATCGACTTGATTACTACTAGAAAACCACTGTGCTTATATGATATCTCCAAAAAGGCTGTTGAAATTTGTTAGCTACAGAGGCAGAACTATGGTGACCGTGTATCCTGGTTTGCGAGTACAGTCCTGGGTTATGCCTGGCATAATTATTAATAGAGCCCCTTTTATTCTCGAAGTGTCCCACACTGAAGGATGAGTTACATGGCCACCATACTCAGAACATTAGGAGGTATACTCACTAATAGTGTGATCTGACCTAGTAAGAGTCTTCAGGTGAAGTTAAGACCACGCATGGACTTTGGGCTCAGAAAGTGACAGATGTATCTGAGTTAAAATCCCTGCTTTGTTTGTGTGTCATTAGCAAGTTATCTAACCTTTATAAGCCTCGGTTTCCTGATGGATAGATTAGACATAATAACAGAACATGAATGCATTGTATCATCTAATTCTAATTAAAGTGCTTACCAGCATCTTTGGCATGAAGCAGTACATGGTAACTATCCTTGTTATTTTTAAGATTCATGATAAGATTCAGACTATCTCCTTAGCTGTATTGGTGGAAGAAGGGGGTGAAGAAATTGAGGACCAAAATAAAATGATTTGTTCAAGGTTATAAGACAATTATTGAGTTGCTCAAGATCAGAGCCAAAATGAGCACCAATTTCTCAGAACTCTCTGGTGCACCAAGATGGTTGCTATTTCTATGGAGATTATTCAAGGTTAAAGAAGTGACCCAGTTTCTGTCCTGAAACTTGTAGCAAATACTGAACATATTCTGCAGCTTAGAGGACAATAGATATTTGACTACTGCATTTGTCTTTGTATTTTATTGCAAAAGTTTCAAACATGAATACGAATAGAGAATCTTGTTGTTTTTCTTAAATTTTATTTAAATTCCAATTAGTTAACATACAGTGTAATATTAGTTTCAGGTATACAATATACTGATTCAACACTTCCATACAACGCTCGGTACTCATCACAGCAAGTACACTCTTTAATCCTTATCACCTATTTAACCCATCCCCCTACCAACCTCTCCTCTGGTCACCATCGATTTGTTCTCCATAGTTAAGAGTCTGTTTCTTGGTTTGCCTCTCTCTTTTTTTCCCTTTGAAGAGTAGAGAATCTTGTGATGAACACACCAGTATATTGACCTCTATCAAATCATGCTGTTATGTTGTACTTGCTCAAGTCCTTTTTTCAAAGAAACTAAATGTCACAAATATAATTAAGGCCTCCTGTTCACTCCCCTTTATACAAGCCTCTTCCCTTGTATATTACATAGTGTTATTTAGCAGGCTTTAAACAAATGGTCATAAAAATCCCTCTGCATTTTTTTTTGTTTTGCTTAATATGTTTTTGGAATTTTTCTGTGCTGATAAATGCTATATAGCATGCCATTATATGAATGTTCCACAATTCATTATCCACTTTTCTCTTAACAGGCATTTCGGTTGGTTCCAGTTTTCACATGTGTGAGAATCTCTTTAGGGGTTATACCCAGAAGGTCTTAGGGAATGAGTATCTTCAAGTTTATTCAATGTAGCCAAATTTTGTTGAACATTACCGAAAGTTTTCCAAAGTGGTTGTTTCAATTTTCGTTGTATTTGACATTTTTTGGGAGATGAAAATATATTTAAAAAAATCATAGTTATTCCAGTAACAAAGGAACAGAAAACTCATGATAGTTGTGAAGTATATGTGCACTTTTAAGAAATGAAGAAATTGATATTTATTGAATGCTTATGATGTGCCAGGCCTATGCCAAGTGAATTACATTTGTTTCTTTAATTGCTTTTCAATCAGTCCCCTCACCTATTAGTCACCAAATCCTCCTCTACATCAAAAACATCTCTTAAATTCATCCCTTCCACAATTTCTTTAAGAAGTTTTTGCAAAAGTACAGGTGACTCCCAGCTGAGCTACACCAGCTGGTCTCCCTGTTTCTAGTCTTCTCCCTTGTCAATCTATCCTTTGCACAAATGGGATCTTGTCACTGGCCTCTGTGTAAATGTTTTAGAGATTTTCCATTGACTAGAGGGTAAGCCTCCACCTGTTTGGATGGGGTCAGAGTTTGAAAGTCCTTCAATAATGCTGGATTTTTCCAACCTCAATTCCTTCCCATCACTTCAGCCTTCACTCTCCTGCCACAAGAGATGAACTAGTTCCCCAAATAATTCATGTCCTTTTCAAACTGGGAAGAGCATAAGCAAAGCCATGTTTGAATGTTCTCTATACCACCCTCATCTCAGGCAGATTTGCCATAACTCACAGCTTTGAGTGATTCATTCTCTGGAGTAGGTGGAGAGTAGTACTGGAGGAGGCTTGCTTCAGAAAGGAAGATCAGTTGAATGACTCACTCTGTGTCATGGATATGGAAACCACATAACATGACTTAACCAAGACACTTTAAAAAATGTGGTAAAAAACATAAAATTTACTTTCTCAACAGTAGTGTTTATGTACATTGTTGTGCAACAAATCTCTTAGAACTTTTCATCTTGCAAAACTGAAACTCTATACCCATTGAACAGAAACTCTTTTTTTTCCCCCCTCCTCAGCCCCTGGCAAGAACCATTCTATTTTCTCTTTCTAGAAGTTTGGCTACTTAGATACCTAATAAGAAATCATGCGTGTGTGTGTGTGTGTGTGTGTGTGTGTGTGTGTGTGTGTTGACTGGCTTATTTCTCTTAGTATAATGCCCTCAGGGGCCATCCATGTTATTGCAAATGGCAGGATTTTCTTCTCTTTCAAGACTGGATAATATTCCATTGTATGTGTATACCACACTTTTTTATTCATCCATCCTTCAATGGACATTTAGGTTGCTTCTACTTCTTGGCTTTATGAACATGTGTGTGCAAGTATCTCTTTGAAATTTTGTTTTCAGTTCTTTGCATATATATATATATATATATATATGCAAATATATATATATATATTTATTTATTCAGAGGTTGGATTGCTGGAACCTTTATATTGTTTTCCATAATGGCTATATCCATTTACATACCCACCAATGTTGAGTAAGAGTTTTGATTTCTCCACATCCTTTCCAACACTTGCTATTTTCTGTGTTTCTGATAGTGGCCATCTCAGTGGGTATGAGGTGATATCTCATTGTGGTTTTGATCTGCATTTCTCTCATAATCACTGATGTTGAGCATCTTTTCATATGCTTGCAGACTATTTGTATATCTTCTTTGGAGGAATGTTTATTTTTGCAATGTTTATTTCCTTGGCTGTTACAGAAGTTTTAAAATTGATGTAATGCCATTTGTCTCTTTTTTCTTTTGTTGTCTGTGCCTTTAAATGTCATATCCCAGAAATCATTACCAAATCCAAAGTCATGAAGCTTCTTCCCTATGTTTTCTCCTGGGAGTTTTATAGTTTCAGGTCTTATGTTATGGTTTTTTATCCAATTTGAGTTAATTTTTTCTGTGTGGTGTAAGGTGTATGGTAAGGATCTAACATCATTCTTTTGCACATGGATATCTACTTTTCCCAACACCATTTGTTGAAGAGACTTTTTTTTTTTTTTCCCTGCAAGTCTTGGCACTCTTGCAGAAAATCATTTGACCTATGTGAGGGTTTATTTTTGGGCTCTTTATTCTGTTCCACGGGCCTGCATATTTATCTTTATGCTAGTGCCATAGTGTTTTGATTGCTACAGCTTGTGGTAAGTTTTAAGTAAGGAAGTGTAAAGGCTTTAGCTTTGTTTTTCTTTCTCAAGATTGTTTTGGTTATTAAGGGTTCTTTGAAATTCCATCTGAATTTTAATATTTTTTTTCTTCTATTTCTGCAAAAAAACTGCTATTAGGATTTTGATGGCAATTGCATTGAATCTGTAGATTGCTTTGGGTAGTAAGGACATTTTAATTTTTTTTTATTCGCTCATTAATTTTTAATATTATTAAAACCTCTTTTTTTTATCAATATATGAAATTTATTGTCAAATTTGTTTCCATACAACACCCAGTAGGACATTTTAAAATTTTAAATCTTCCATTCTATGAACATGTGTTGTGTTTCTATTTATTTGTGACTTCTTTCAACAATGTTTTATTTTTTATTTTGGTGGGCGGGGGGACACATTTGTTTTATTACTAAAGTATAATTGACATACAGTGTTATATTAGTTTCAGGTGTACAACATGTTACTCAATGCTCATCATGATAACCGTAGTCACCATATGTCCCCATACACTATTATTACAATATTATTGGCTATATCCTTAGAGTACTTTCATCTTTATTCATTCATCTGTCAGTGCACACTTGGGTGGATTCCATATGTTGCCTATTGTAAGTATTGCTGTAATAAACATAGGGCTGCATATTCTTTTTGATAATAGTGGTTTTTTTTTTCCTCCTTGGGTAAATACCTAGTAGTGGAATTACTGGATCATATGGTATTTCTATTTGGGGGTGGGGGAGGATCCTCCATACTGTGTTCCACAGTGGTTCATCAATTTACATTTCCACCAACAGTGCACAGAGTTCCCTTTTCTACATATCCTCACCAACACTTATTTCTTATCTTTTGGATACTAGCCATTCTGACTTGTATGAGGTGATATCTCATTGTGGTTTTGATTTGCATTTCCCTGATGATGAGTGATGTTGAACATCTTTTCATGTGTCTGTTGACCATCTGTATGTCTATTTTGGAGAAATTTCTATTCGGGTCCTTTGTCCATTCTTCAATTGGATTGTTTGGATTTTCTTGGGGTTGAGTTTAATAAGTTCTTTATATGTTTAGAGTATTAACCATTTGTTGGATATATTGTTTGCAAATATCTTCTCCCATTCAGTAGGTTGCCCTTTTGTTTTGTTGATTGTTTCCTTTGCTGTGCAGAAGCTCTTTATTTTGATGTAGTTCCAAGAGTTTATTTTTTGCTTTTGCTTCCCTTGCCTGTGGAGATATATCCATAAATATGTTGCTAAGACCTATGTCCAAGAGATGACTGTATGTTTATTTTTAGGAGTTTTATGGTTTTAGGTCTCACTTTTAGGTCTTTAATCCATTTTGAGTTTATTTTTGTATGTGGTATAAGAAAGTGGTCCAATTTCATTTTTTGCGTAGCTGCCCAATTTTTCCAGCACCATTTGTTAAAGAGACTGTCTTTTTCTTATTGTATATTCTTGCCTCTTTTGTCATAGATTAATTAGCCATATAGTTGTGGGTTCATTTCTGGGTTTCTTTTCTGTTCCATTGATCTGCATGTCTATTTTTGTGCCAGTACCATACTGTTTTGATTACTAAAGGTTTGTAGTATAGTTTGAAATCTGAGATTGTGATATCTCCAGGTTTGTTCTTATTTCTCAAAACTCCTTTGGCTATTCAGGGTTTTATTTTTGTGGTTCCATACACATTTTAGGATTATATGTTCTAGTTAGGTGAAAATGCTATTGGTATTTTGATAGAGATTGCACTGAATCTGCAGATTGCTTTGGCTAGTATGGACATTTTAACAATAATAATTCTTCCAATCCATGAGTATGATATATCCTTTTATTTGTTTGTGTCTTCTTCAGGTTCTTTCATCAGTATCTTATAGTTTTCAGAGTATAGGTCTTTCACCTTGCTTAAATATATTCCTAGGTATTTTATTCTTTTTGGTGTAATTGTCGATAAGATTATTTTCTTAATTTCTCTCTCTGCTATGTTATTATTAGTGAATAGAAATGCAATAGCCTTCTGTATATTGATTTTGTGTCTTGTAAATTTACTGAATTCATTTATCAATTAGAATAATTTTTTATTGGTGTATTTAGGGATTTCTATATAAAGTATCATATCATCTACGAATAATGACAGTTTTACTTAAGAATTTGGATGCCTTTTATTTATTTTTTATCTGATTGCTGAAGGCAGGACTTCCAATATTTTGAATAAAAGTGGTGAGAGTGGACATTTTTGAGAAAAGCTTTCAGTTTTGTTGTTGTTTGTTTATTTATTTATTTATTTTTTTTAAATTTACATCCACATTAGTTAGCATATAGTGCAACAATGATTTCAGGAGTACCATCCAGTGATTCATCCCCTACATATAACACCCAGTGCTCATTCCAGCAAGTGTCTTCCTTAATGCCCCTTGCCCATTTGGCCCATCCCTCTACCCACAACCCCTCCAGCAACCTTCAGTTTGTTCTCTATATTTAAGAGTCTCTTATGTTTTGCCCCTCTCCCTGTTTTTATATTATTTTTGCCTCCCTTCCCTTCTGTTCATCTGTTTTGTATCTTAAATTCCACATATGAGTGAAATCACGTATTTGTCTTTCTCTGACTAATTTTGCTTAGTATAACACACACTAATTCCATCCACATTGTTGCAGAAGGCAAGATTTCATTCTTTTTGATTGCCAAGTAATACTCCATTGTGTATGTGGATGTGTGCCACATCTTCTTTATCCATTCATCTGTCAAGGGACATTTGGGCTCTTTCCATACTTTGGCTATTGTCAATAGTGCTGCTGTAAGAATGGGTGCATGTGCCCCTCCTGTATCCTTTAGATAAATACCTAGTAGTGCAATTGCTGGATTGTAGGGCAGTTCTATTTTAAATTTTTTGAGGAACTTCTGTACTATTTTCCAGAGTGGCTGCACCACTTTGCATTCCCATAAGCCATGAAAAAGGGTTCCTCTTTCTCCAAAAAACTTTCAGTTTTTCACTATTAGGTACTTTAAACAATATTTTATAGTTCATTATATACATCTTTATACACAGCTTGATTAATTTGATTCCTAAGTATTTTATATTTTTATGTTATTGTAAATTGGATTGTTTTCATAATTTTCTTTTCAGATTACTTTTTGTTAGTATATAGAAATGCAATTGATATTTTGTGTTGATTTTGTATCCTGCAACTTTCCTAAAATCATTTATTAGTCCTAACAGTGTTTTTGTGGAATCTTTAGGGTTTTCTACATACAAGATCTCTGTCATCTGCAAACAGAGATAATTTTACTTCTTCCTTGCCAATTTGAATGTCTTTTTTCTTGTATTTTTGCTTTGGCTAGAACTCCTAGTACCATGTTGGATAGGAATAGTGATAATATTCATTCTTCTCTTGATTCAGATGTTAGAGAAAAAACTTTTAGTCTTTCAATATTGAGTATGATGATTACTATCGATTTTTCACATATAGCTTTTGTTATGTTGAGGTAGTTTCCTTCTATTTGTAGTTTTCTGAGTGTTCTTTAAATCATGAAAGCATGTTGAAATTTGTTAAATGTTTTTTTCTGAATCAATTGAGATAATTGTGTGGTTTTTGTTTCCCTTATTCTATTAATGTTGTGTGTTGCATTGATTAGTTTTTGTATGTTCAAGCATCCTATCATTACAGGAATAAATGTCACTTGGTCATGATTTATAATCCCTTAAAAATGCTGTTGAATTTAGTTTGCTAGTATTTTGTTGAGTATTTTTGCATCCATATTCATTGGGGATATTGGTCTGGATTTTACTTTCTTTATAGTATCTTTCTCTGGCCTTGGTATCTAGACAATGTTGCCTCAAAATATGTGTTTAGAAATGCTTCCTCCTTTTCAATGTTTAGAGGAGTTTGAGGACTGGTTTAATTCTCTAAATGTCTGGTAGAATTCTCTAGTGAAAATTTAAGTCCAGGGTTTTTCTTTGTTAGGAAGTTTTTGTTTACATTCAATTTCCTCACTAGTATTAGGTCTGCTCAGATTTATTTATTTCTTCATAATTCAGTCCTGGCATGTTTCCAAGAATTTATGTATTTCCAGGTTATCCAATTTGTTGGCATATAATTGTCCATAGTAGTCTTTATAATTATAAAATATCATCAGTTGTCATGTCTTCTCTCATTTATGATTTTTGTCATTTGAATCTTCTTTTTTCTTAGCCTAAGAGTTTGCCAATTTTGCTGATCTTTTCAAAAAACCATCTCTTAGTTCCATTGATTTTTCTCCTATTTTCTATTCTCTATTTCATTTATTTCTTCTTATCTAATCTTTATTATTTCCTCCATTTTTCTAATTCTGGATTTAGTTTGTTCTACTTTTTCTAATCCCTTGAGGTGTAAAGTAATGTTGTTGAATTGATACCTTTTGTCTTTTTTTAAATGTTCATTTATTTATTTTTGAGAGAGAGGGAGATAGAGTGTAAGCAGGGGAGGGGCAGAGAGAGAGGGAGAGAGAGAATTCCAAGTAGGCTCCTTGCCATCAGTGCAAAGCCCGATTCAGGGCTCAGTCCCACAAACTTGAGATCATGACCTGAGCCAAAACCAAGAGTTGGATGCTTAACTGATGGAGCCACCCAGATGCCCTGCTTTTTTCTTTAATCTAGGCTTTTAGTGCTATTAAACTTCCCTCTTTGTACTGCTTTCACTGCATCCTGAAAGTTTTGGTATGCTGTATTATAATTTCCATTTGTCTCTATTTGTCTCAAGATAATTTCTAATTTCTTTTTTAACCTATTTGTTGTTCAAGAGTATGTTGTTTATATACCACATATTTGTGAATTTTCCAGTTTTCATTTTGCTATTAATTTCTATTTTTATTGTGACTGGGAAAGATATTTAGTATTATTTCAGTCTTTTAAAATTTGTTAAGACTTGTTTTGTGTCTTAATATGTGCTTTATCCTAGAGAATGTTCCATGTGTACTCAAGAAGAATGTGTATTCTACTGTTCGATGGAGTGTTCTGTTAAGTCAAATTGGTCTATATATTGTTCAAGTCCTCTGTTTTCTCTTACATGGCTGGTCATCCATTATTAAAAAGATATGGAAATCTCATTATTATTGTGTAACTGTCTATTTCTTCCTTTAATGCTTTCAATGTTTGCTTCATAGATTTGAATGCTCTGATTTTAGGTGCATATATTTCCATTTTTTAAAGTTTATTTATTTTGAGACAGTGCATGCATGAGAGCAGGGGAGGGACAGAAAAAGAGGGAGAGATCTAATCCCAAGCAGGCTACATGCTTGTCAGCGTGGTGCCCCATGTGGGGCTCAATTTCATGAACTGTGGAGCTGAAAGCAAGAGTCTGACAGTCAACTGTGCCACCCAGGCACTCCTAGGTGCACATATATTCATAATTATTGTATCTTTCCAATGAATTGACCCTTTTATCATTACATCATGTTCTCCTTTGTCTCAAGGAAGTTTTTGTTTATTGGTCTGTTTGTTTATATATTTATTTATTAATTATGAGAGAGAGAGAGCACACAAGTAGGGGAGAAAGGCAGGGAGAGAGAGAGAGAGTCTTTAAAACTTTTAAAAAAATGTTTATTTAATTTTGAGAGAGAGAGAGAGAATGTGAGTGAGGGAGGGGCAAAGAAAAAAGGAGACACAGAATCCGAAGTGGGCTTCAGCTCTGGGCCATCAGTATAGAGTCCCATGTGGGGCTCAAACTCACTAACTGTGAGATCATGACTTGAGCCAAAGTTGGACACTTAACCGACTGAGCCACCCAGGTGCCCTGAGAGAGAGGGGGAGAGATAGAGAGAGGGGGTGGGGGAGGTGAAGGAGAATCTTAAGCAGGCTTCAACATGGGGCTCCATCCCATGACCCTGGGATCATGACCTGGGTCAAAATCAAGTGTCTGATGCTCAACTGACTGAGTCACCCAGGTGCCCCAAGTTTTGTCTCTTTAAAATCTATTATGTCTACAAAGTATACCCACTCCTCTAAGTTACCATTTGCATGGCTGTCTTTTCCTTCCTTTCACTTTCAACCTATGTGTGTCTTTATATCTGAAGTGAGACTCTTATAGACAGCACGTAGTTGGATTTTTTTTTTTTTTTTGAGAGAGAGGGCGCAAGTGAGTGAGTGGCAGAGAGGGACAGAGAGAGAGAGAGAGAGAGAGAAGCGGGGCTCACCCAGGGCTCGTGATTTTTTGTGCTCACCTGAAGTGAAGCTCCGGTGATTAGCCGCTGTATGTCTTTTGGGAAGTTTAATCCCTTTATGTTTGAAGTAATTACTGATAGAGAAAGGCTTACTATTGCCATTCTGTTAACTTTTCTTTATGTCTTGTAGATATTTTGTTCTTTTGCTATCTTCCTTTGTGTTTTGTTGAGTTTTTGTAATGCCAACTTTCTCATACTCTTGATATTTTCTTTGCAGTTACCAAGGATTATCTAAAATATCTGATAGTTGTAACAACTATTTTAAACTGATAACAACTTGACTTCAATTTCATACAAAATCTCTACTCTTTAACATTCCCCCCTTTGTGTTATCCATGTCACAAATTACATCTTTTTATATGCATATCTATTAACATAGTTTTATAGCTATCTTTAGCTTTTATAGTTTAAATTCTAAACAGAATCAAAAAACATTTATATACCACCACTACAATTTTACAGGATTATGTATTTGTATATTTAGCTTTCAGAGAAAGGTGTATATTTTTGTGTGTGTTTGTGTTGCTGTCTAACATCCTCTCATTTCACCTTGAAGGGCTCCCTTTAGCATTTTTTGTAAGACAAGTCTAGTGGTGATGAGCTTCCTCAGCTTTTGTTTATCCAGGAAAGCTTATTTATCCTTCATTAAAAATTTTTTAAAAAATATTTATTAGTTTTTGAGAGAGAGAGAGTGTGTGTGTGTGTGTGTAAGTGGGAGAGGGACAGACAGAGAGGGAGACACAGAATCTGAGGCAGGCTCCAGGCTCTGAACTGTCAGCACAGAGTCTGCCCTGGCGCTCGAACTCACAAACCATGAGATCATGACCTAAGCTAAAGTTGGATGCTCAACTGACTGAGCCACCCAGGTGCCCATCTTTCATTTTTGAAGGACAGTTTTGCTGGATATAAGATTCTTATTTGGAAGATTCTTTTCTTTCAACACTTTGAATATATTACCACAGTCTCCTCTGTCCTGCAAGGTTTCTGCTGAGAAATCTGCTAGATAATCTTATGGAAGCTACCTTGTACATGAAAAGTCACTTTTCTCTTGCTGCTTTCAAGATTTTCTCTGTCTTTCACTTTTGACAATTTGGTTATAATGTGTCTTGGTGTGGGACTTTTTGGATTCATTTTAGTTGGTATCTCTTGAGCTTCTTGATTTCAGATGTCCATTTTCTTACTCAGATTTAAGATTTTTGGCAATTATTTCTTCAAATAAACTCTCTACCTCTTTTTTTACCCTCTCTTTTTTTTTCTGGGATTCCTACAATACTCCACCAATACTCCGATAAATCGTCTTCTTTGCAGTGTCCTATAAATCCCTTAGGTCTTCTTCACTTTTTGCTTTGCTTTGCTTTGCTTTCTCCTTCCCTCCCTCCTTCCCTCCCTGTCCCTCTTTCTTTTTTCTTTTCTTTTCTTTTTTCTTTCTTTCTTTCTTTCTTTCTTTCTTTCTTTCTTTCTTTCTTTCTTTCTTGATTTTGTTTGTGAGTGATCTCTACACACAATGTGGGGCTTGAACTCACAACCCTGAGATCAAGAGTCACATTCTCCACTAACTGAGCCTGTCAGGTGCCCCTCTTCTTCACTTTTCTTCATTCCTTTTTCTTTTTACTTCTCTGACATAACAATTTCAAATAACTTATCTTGGAGTTTATTGAATCTTCTGCTTGATCAAGTCTGCTTTTGAAACCCTGTAGTGAATTTTTCAATTCAGTTGTTATATTCCTCAACTCCAGACTTTCTGTTTGGTTCTTTTTTATAGTTTTTATCTCTTTATTGATATTCTTACTTTTGCTCATGCATTATTTCTTCTTTTTTTTTTTTTTTTTGTAGTTATCTGTGTTCTTAGAGCTCATTGACCTTTTAAAAGAGGGTTATTTTAAATTATTTTTTTCAGGTAATTAATTTATTTCTTTAGGGTCATTTTCTAGAGATTTATTTTGTTTCTTTGTGCCATATTTTTCCTGTTGCTTCATATGCTTTGTTGTATTTTTCTGGGATTTTGTCATTTGAAAGAATGGGCACCTTTTCCATTCTTTATAGACAGGCTTTGCATAGGGGAAGACCTTCACCAATCAGCCTGGCTAGAGATTCCAAAGCCCTCTGAAGCATTTTCTGGGGATGTTTCTTCTGGGCTTGTACATATAATTTCCCAGTTAGAGAGATTTGCCTATTTCTTTTTCTGCAGTTCATAACCTCTTGTTCCCTCTGATGTCTATCTGAATTGCAGGTTCTCAGGTGCTGCAACAAGCTACTGAGTTCTCCTTGGTTCATAGTATCCCTCAGACATCCAAAGTATGTCAGCTCCCTGTCGCTCTTCCAAATTGGATTAGACAGAGACAAGTCCTTGGTAGCACTTGGAAAGCTGGAATGTAGATGATATTCTATACTTTCCCTCTTGAGGGAGAAGCCATGAGTTGGGTATTTTATCCTGATCAGGCTGAGCTGTGCCAGCTTGGTGAAAGGGTTACCTTGGATAAAAGGCAATGGCTTTTCTTACTCATTTAAACACAGCTGTTCTTGCCTCTACACTTGCCTGGAGTACTGTAACTTCTTCACTGTTTTCTGGAGTTCTCAAAAAGAACCCTTGTATCATTTGTTAGTGTTAAGTTGGTGTCTCTGTGAGAGAATGAGGTCTCGGGCTTCCCATGCTGTCATCTGGTTGATGTCACTCCTAACTGGAACACTTTTGAGAGTGAACTTTATATATATCATATAACTTGACTGGACACTTTTGAGAGGGGGTAGTTAAAATAATTAAAATTATATAATTTTTGGAATTTATTAATTATGTAAGATATTGGCTTTGTTACATTGGTAGGCCTATAAAATATTTCTATTTAAACATTTATAATAAAAATATATACTTATGTTCAGCCAAAATATTACAACTGCAAAAGCCAAGTAAATTCATCTTGAATGTTGAAGTTTTAAACTGAGTTTTCAATGACATTCATAATAATGAGAGCTTTTTCACTTTCATTGTAATGAATTTTCAGCCCTGATTCCCTGCAATGGAAGAAAATGAGTTTTTATTGGACTTAACCTAAATGCTTTATCTTTGAAGTATCTGTAGACTTTAATGTAAAACTGACATAATTTAACACTTTGAAAAGTTCTTCTGCTATTAGAACCAACACATCGATAGTTCTTACTTTAATTCTGTACATATGAAGAACACTTAGAGTTGAAAATGAACAAAATAATTTATAAATTTGCTCCAAATAACGTCATGCTTTATCTGGAAATATGTAAGTGCTAACCCCTGAAGCTACATGTGTTAAATCATCTTCTTTGGGCACAGTTTTTATATAACAACTAACTTTTTTTTTAGAAGGAATTACATTGTACTTTTTAAAATGTAATTTAAATTTTTTAATGTTTATTTTTGAGAGAGAGAGAGAGAGAGAGAGAGAGAGAGAGGCACAGAACCTGAAGTAGGTTCCAGGTTCTGAGCTGTCAGCACAGAGCTCAATGCAGGACTTGAACCCACAGACCATGAAATTATGACCTGAGCCAAAGTCAGATGCTTCACTGACTGAGCTACCCAGCTGCCTCTGTCCTTTTTAAAAAAGTAATAATTCAGTTGAAATGTAACTTATGTAATTCACAGGAAAATAAACAGATTGTAAATATCTCAATAAATACTTTGGATCAAGAAATAGAACATTAACATCACCCCCCCCCCGCCATCTCCCACTATTATACATCCTTCCTCCCCAAGGGTAATCATTATCCTGATACCAAACACTATCATTTATGTTGCTTACTTTTAAACTTCACATAAATGGCTTTTTTTTCTTTTGCTCCTTTTCGTCAATATTTGTGAAGTTCATCCATGTTTTATACAGTAGGAGTTGGTCATTTTTCTTTGCTGTAAAGTATGCCTATGTGCGAATGCAACAATGTACTTAGCTGTTTTCCTAAATTTCTACTATCTTTTTTCAGTTTTGACTATTATGAAAAATGCTATTATGGACACTATTGTACCTTTTGGGGTGCTTATGTACTCACTTTTGTTGACTATACGCCTAGTAGTAGAGTTGCTATGTCATAGGGTAGCCATGTGTTCAACTTTAATAGATACTGTGAAACAGATGCTCTGCATCTGGATTGCTCAGACTCAATTTCCTATACACATTTCACATATATTTCACCTGTAATTTCACATATTCCCTCTCTGGAGGCCCAGTAGCTTCAGATACCTCAGAGGCTGGGCCATAGGACACTGTATAATTAGTTGATACACTGAGTTGCCATTGAAGGCAGCAGCATGAAATACTTCCCTCTTCTGATTTCTTTGTAGGGAAAGGGTGAACTTGGTTAGTCCCTCCCAACCCCTGAAGCCCAGGAAATGAGGAGTCACAGGGCAAGAGAATTGCTAGTAAATAAGAGGGAGTCTGGAGATTGGCATTTTCTTTCCTAGTTGCTCTTTGCCACTGGTCTTGTTGACCTGCTCTTACCTGAGAAGGGGAAAAATCAAGAAAGAGGTCTGAGAAGACACAGTGTGTGATAATGCAGTCCAGGAAGGAAATTTTTATTTCCAGATTGGTTCAGAAAATGGATCTGGCCCATTTCCATATATTGAAGAATTGGGACCATGGAGCATAGTTGAAATTTAGGCTTGCAGGCTTGCTGTTCCAGCAGAGGGCAAAGGGGCATGCACATCGGAAGAATATGGTATGAGGACACCAGCTGGAAAATATGGCTGAATCTCCCAAAGGACTACCAAACCTAGACAAATTACTTGGGATAAATTCCTCAGTAGTGAACCTGTTGGGCACTGGTTCCCCACATCATGTCTATGGATCATGGATCCATGTCTATGGATCTATGGATCAAGCTTGATCAGTGGTGTTGACCAAGAGAAAGGGAACATCAACATTTCTTGGGCTGTTCCATAACCAGATGTCTTTTTCTCTGACTCCACTGGGGTAAGACTCAGAAGGAGGGAAATTGCAGGGAAGGAAGATGTGCTGTGAAAGAGCGTTCCACACACAACACCCATACCTGCCTAAGCTGTAAGTCTAGTTGCAAGGTAGGTAAGGGGAGTGTCTATAAAATAAGTGATTAAACTTTAAAAATAAACAGAACTGAGTCTTAGAAAAAAATATTCTGTTATAATAACTGGAAGGGACAGCAAAGTAGGGACTAGGATGGAGATGATACTAAGGGTCCCACTACCCAGTAAAAAGGAAGATTAGCAGAGCAGAAATGAAAATATTTACTGGAAAAATAAAACAGTTCTATGATTATATCCAAATTGTTGAGGCTAATGAACCAAATACATTACATAATGTGACATAAATTACTTGGCTAATGTCACCTGCACCAAGAAGACAAGGCCTGCAGCTGGTTTTGCCCTCCACTATATTTCTATGCTCATCATAGAGCCTGGGACATAGCAGATGATGGTTCAATATTTGGGGAAAGGGTAAAATGAATGATCTGTTTTTCTCACTATTGTTATTATATGCAGAGTTTTTAGAGATAAACTCTCTCTGAAGGCAATCAACTGTGAAAATATAATACCTTAAAATTCAATTTGCATCGTCTTTTGAAAAATCTAGCTTTGTGTCTAAAGTCAAAGAAGTGGTGAAAGTAAAAATTACAGAGATTTTGCTTTTCTTTTTTGAAGTTTGTTTATTTTGAGAGAGAGAAAGAGAGGGTGTGAACAGGGGAGGGGCAGAGAGAGACAGGAAGAGAGAGAGAGAGAGAGAGAGAGCGAGAGAGAGAGAGAAAGAGAGAGAATTCCAAGCAGGCTCTGCCCTGACAGTGAGGTTTGATCTTATAAATCATGACCTGAGCCTATATCAAGAGTTGGACATTTAATAGAGCCACCCAGGTGGCCTTAGAAATTCTGCTTTTCAATTGGAAACTAGTATTAGTCAATCTAAAATTTTAATTTATTACCTAAATTGAGAAAAACTGAACAGGAAAATGGGATTGGCAAATAAAAGAAATAATTTATTTTATATGTCTACAAGCTTCTTTCCAAATTGGTTTACTTTGCAATGGGGAGGAGATTGGATTATCAAGAGTTGCCTATTGCTACTCAGTTTGAACTGTATGGTATTTTTATTATATTGAGAAAGACTTTTCCTAAGAAAATCCAGTTACTAATAGCATAAATAACAGTGGATTCCAGCCAATACCAGAATGGGCAGTACAATTGGCTAGGATGAAGCTTTTATCTGTTTAAGTTTAGTGTGACCCAGGAATCCACCCACATTTAAGGGGGTAGAATACTATTTGGGGCATTTAATTACAAGACATTAACAGAAGCTTATCCTACAATGATCTTATTTATAAGGTAATTATATGGCATGGACTCAAAGATGTTTTTACAGCAAGGTTTATAACAAGTCATTAATATTCATTTTCCTTAATCATCTATTAGGGTGCTATACTAGAATGACAACATTTCTCTTTTTTATTTTTAATAAACCTTTTATTTTATTTATTTTTTTCAACATTTATTTATTTTTGGGACAGAGAGAGACAGAGCATGAATGGGGGAGGGGCAGAGAGAGAGGGAGACACAGAATCGGAAACAGGCTCCAGGCTCTGAGCCATCAGCCCAGAGCCTGACGCGGGGCTCGAACTCACGGACCGCGAGATCGTGACCTGGCTGAAGTCCGACGTTTAACCGACTGCGCCACCCACGCGCCCCTTTAATAAACCTTTTATTTTAGAACAATATGCATACAAAGAGTTCCCGTATACTCTGCCCCAGTTTCTCTGTGGTTAACAACTTGTATTAATATGGTACATTTGCTATAATTAATGAGCCAGTATTGATGTATTATTAGCTTAAATCCATAATTTATTCAGATTTCCTTAGTTTATTACCTAATGTCATTTTTCTGTTCCAGATTCCCATTCAGGATGCCACATTACATTTAGTTGTCATATTTGCTTAGGCTCCTCTTGGCTGTGACAGTTTCTCAAACTTTCCTTGGTTTTGCAGACTTTGACAATTTTGAGCTGTATTCACCAAATGTCCCTCATTTGGGATTTTTCTGTTGTTTTTTTTTTCTTTTCTTTTTAAATCATTACTAGACTAGAGTTGGTGTTTTGGGGAGGAAGGCCACAGAGATAAAGGGCCATTCTCATCATATCATGTCAAGTAATGTGCTATCAACATGTCTTATTGATGGTGATGTTGACTGGACCACCTACTTGATGATAGTATTTATCAGGTTTCTTTACAGTAAAGTTACTTTTCCACATCTCCATATCATACTCTTTGGAAGGAAGTTAGTTTCACCTATTTTTTTTTTTTTTAAGATTTTTTTTTATTTTTATGTAGTCTCTACACCCAGGTTGGGGCATTCCAACAACCCTGAGATCAAGAGTCTCATGCTGTATTTACTGAGCCAGCCAGGTGCCCCTAGACTCACCTACTTTTTTTTAATTTTTATATTTTTTAGGGCAAGTCTTTTTTTTAATATATTTTTTTAACGTTTATTTATTTTTGAGAGAGATAGAGTGCGAGTGGGGGAGGGGCAAAGAGGGAGGGAGACAGAATCCCAAGCAGGCTCCAGGCTCTGAGCTGTCAGCACAGAACCCCACGCAGGGCTTGAACCAATGAACTGTGAGATCATGACCTGAGCCAAAGTCGGATGCTTTTAACTTACTGAGCCACCTAGATGCCCCAAGTGTTTTTTCTTAATTAAATTTTATTTTATTTTATTTATTTATTTTTTTTTAGCGATAGAGAGAGTATGTGAGCTTGTGCGCGCACAAGTCAGGAAGGGGCAAAGGGAGAGAAGAAAGAAAAATCTTAAGCAGGCTCCACACCCAGTGCAAAGCCCAAAGTGGGGCTTGATCTCAGACCGTGAGATCATGACTTGAGCCAAAATCAGGGTGGCTCAAGCCAATGCTTAACCGACTGAGCCATCCAGGTGTCCCTAGATTCACCTACTTTTGAGAGAAGCTCAAATTTCTTGAAAATTCCAGTTTTTATATTAATTTTATTCTGGCATTACCTTCTGGACCATGCCATATATGGGTATGCACTTATGCACAAGTGTTCACACACAAATTTTCTCTTCTTTCTTACCTCTACACAAAGCGATCCAAAAAGTTCTACACAGAAAGATCTCAAAGTCAAAATCCAGGCTACCAATAAGATCTTCTCTATATGCCAGAAGCTTATCAAAGACTATGCACTGAAACCAGGGATTTGAAAGGGAAGTTTTTATTTTTAAGTTTTCATTTAAATTCCATTTAGTTAATATACAGTGTAACATTAGTTTCAGCTGTACAATATAGTAATCCAACACTTCCATACAATACCCAGTGCTCATCGCAAGTGCACTCCTTAATCCTTTTAAAGGGAAGTTTTAAAAAATTATTCAGGAACATTAAAAAATGAAACTCAAAGATGAAACTCAGAGATGAAGCAAATTGCTATCTCTTGTTTTCATAGACTGGAAATAAAGTGATAATAAAATATGTATCCCCTGCTTTTCTTCTTTATTAAGGAGTAAGGGACCTGCAAGACTCCAGTGTGGAGTTATGTTTATGTTTATGTTAATGTTAATGTCAATGGCTAATGTTTTTTTTTGTTTCGCTTTGTTTTTTTTCTAGAAACCCCTGACCTGCTAACTTCTATTTCCATTTGGAAACTGGATTCAGTGATGAGTGAGTCTTGGGGGAGAGAAAAATAATTTCCCCTAACCCTACTTCTCAAAGGAGGACACACATTCACCATTTTTCTTCATTTTTTTACTGTTGGCAATTATGCAGAATAAAAAAGTAGTATTAAAAAAAAATAGCAGCAAAATGCCCTCAAATACAATAGTTGGACTTCACTGAAATGAAGGCAGAGAAGTCCTTTCATAGCCACATTTCCAAAATTCCAGCTGGCAGACTGTTTCAGTCTGTTTTTAGGAACACTCTCTAGATTAAATTCTGGATCAAGTTCTTTATTACTTAGGTAGACATAACTAGCAGCAGTACTAATGCAAATCTACAGAGGGTCTCTTCCATTTTTGGAGGGAGATGGGAATGGGCTTTTCTATTCCTGGCATCTAATCACTTGGGTAAGGAAAGAAATTCCCTTTGGACTTTCAGCCCTTTAACTTTAGATTTCTTTTTTTTTTTTTTTTAATTTTTTTAACATTTATTTATTTTTGAGAGACAGAGAGAGACAGAGCATGAGCAGGGGAGGGGCAGAGAGACAGGGAGACACAGAATCAGAAGCAGGCTCCAGGCTCTGAGCTGTCAGCACAGAGCACGACACGGGGCTTGAACCCACAAACCATGAGATCATGACCTGAGCCAAAGTCGGACGCTTAACTGACTGAGCCACCCAGGTGCCCCATTAATTTTAGATTTCTAAGCTGACTCTGAGTCATTTTCTTCATTCCTCCTAGAAGCCTCAGTAGAACTAGCTATTAACCATTCTCCCTTATTTTCTGATACTTTGTTGATATAAAATGAGCTAGTAGAGAGGATATGGTTGATGATAATTGAGAAAAGGAATACTATGTGGCATTCTATAGAATAAATGCATTCAGGATTTGTAAATTCTGTAGGAAATGGCCCTGAAGGAAAAAAAAAAAAAAGGGTCCCTTATCCTTCTGATACAGGAAGAACTGAGAAGAGTATAATATAGCACTAATAGAAACAATATCAAAATATTATTATTTCAACAGGCATTCAGCATAAAATTACCAGTGGAATATTTCACATGTTTTTTCTTACTAAATCTTTGAGATTCAGTGTGCATTTTATACTTATATCACATCTCAATTTAGATGCTACATTTTCAATGGTTAGAATGAAATAGTCCAACTAACACAAAACTGCATTTAGCAGAAAATATTTTATATTGCTTCAGTTTTTATGTTCAAATTAATTATGCTTAAATAAAATTGAAAAATTTAATTCCTCAGTTATGCTACATATTTTTCAAGTACTCAATAGCCACATATTGAGTAGCTAGTGGCCACCATATTGGACAATTTAGGCATAGATTGAGATACAGAGCCCTTTTAAGTTGGAGAATGAGAGTTCTTAAAGGTGGTCCCTACTATCTCTGCAAGACAGAAGTCAAGAGTCCTTGTTGAGAGTTAGAGAAAAGCCTGTTGGTTTGTGGCAGAGCTCTGATGTAGCCAGTGGTTTAACTAACTGTGTGGTGGAACAGCTTACCACTGTGGTTGTGAGACTTCCCTGACACTACTGGGCAGTACAGGACCAGGAAAAATTCACAAGGGTGGGTTTCCTGAGACTTGGGAATTCTTTTTTTTTTTTAATTTTTTTTAACATTTATTTATTTTTGAGACAGAGAGAGAGAGAGAGCATGAACAGGGGAGGGTCAGAGAAAGAGGGAGACACAGAATCTGAAACAGGCTCCAGGCTCTGAGCTGTCAGCACAGAGCCCGACGCGGGGCTCGAACCCACGGACCGCGAGATCATGACCTGAGCCGAAGTCGGACGCTTAACCGACTTAGCTACCCAGGCGCCCCGAGGCTTGGGAATTCTTGAGGAAGGTCTGATACAAGATCAAGAGGGTAAGTGAATCTAGGATGAAGGTATTGCAAAATTGAGATTGTGGACCAGGATGTGAGGAAATGACTGAAATGAGGCAATCAGGTTAATAGGGAGTTGTGAAGGGGCAGGAGGCGTAATGAGGGCAAAGTGCTAGCTCAGTGTTGAGATAGGATAGTGAGGTTGGAGAGAGGGTTTTCATCACCTGAAACGATTATAGAATGTCAAAATGGGCTCTTCCAGTTGAAGCAAAGGTGTCAAGTATCCTCCTTCACTATCTAAATTCCTCCACGTGATCCTAGAACAGTGTCAGCATACTAAGGGCTGTGGGTCAACTCTGGCCACCACTCTTTTTTGTAATTAAAGTTGTATTGGAAGACAGCCATGCTCATTCATTTATGTTTTGTCTGTAACACAACTGCTTTTCCAAAGAATCATTTTGAGAGCTTAACATATGCTTCCTGAAATTTGGATGACACAGGAACTAGTTCCTGAGTTGTTCCTGAAAGAATGTCTCATGGAGAAAGCCTAATTAAAGGGTGGCTTGTTAGAGCAAAGGGGAAAGGTCCACAGTGGCAGTGTTATGGACCTAATATAGTGACTTCTCTCCTCTTCCTCACCTTCTCCATCTTCTTCTTCTTCACAGCTTTATTTTGCTATCAAATTCACCCTCTTCAAGTATACAACTCAGTGGATCTTAACATAGTTACAACGTTGTACAACTCTCACGATTATCTAAATGTGGAACATTTCATCTCCCCAAAAACAGACCCTGTACCCATTTGCAGTCACTCCCATTCTTCCCACTCACCTATTGTAGTTAACCACTAATCTACTTTCTGTAACTATAGATTTTCCAATTTGGGACATTTCATATTAAATGGAATTATACAATATATTGCCCCCTGCCCCCTTTCTTGGTCTGGCTTCTTTCTCTTAGCATAATATTTTCGAGGTTGATATACATTATAGCATGAATCAGTCCTTCATTACTTTTCATGGCTGAATATATTCCACTGTGTGGATATGCCATATTTTGTTTATCCATTCATCCGTTGAGGAACATTTGTTCATTTCTGAT
The DNA here is from genome assembly GCF_014898765.1 of Herpailurus yagouaroundi. Classification (NCBI taxonomy): domain Eukaryota; kingdom Metazoa; phylum Chordata; class Mammalia; order Carnivora; family Felidae; genus Herpailurus; species Herpailurus yagouaroundi. The sequence continues at coordinate 105,046,362 of NW_024412376.1, forward strand.
ATTACAAAGAATGTTATGAACGTTTGTGTTTCAGGTTTTTGTTTGAATGTCTATCTCAGTTCTCTTCAGTATATATCTGAGTGTGGAATTGCTGAGTCTTATGTAACTTTATGTGCATCCTTTTGAGGAATTTCCAGACTGTTGCAAAGCTGCTGTATCACTGTACACTTCCACCAACAATGAGAATGCAATGTGTGAGAGTTGAGATTTCTCCACATCTTTGCCAATGCTTCTTCTTGTCCATCTTTTTTTATGATAGCCAGCCTAGTAGATATAAAGTGGTATCTGATTGTAGTTTTGATTTTCATTCACTAATGATATTGATGTTGAGCATCTTTTCATGTGTTTATTGACCATTTGTACATTTTATCGGAAGAAATGTATTCAAATCCTTTTGTTCATTTAAAAAAATTGGATCATTTGTCTTTTTGTGGTTGAGTTATGGTTAACTGTTTTGGGGTTATCTTAAAGGATTTCTGCCACACAGGCCTATTGGGAAGAGTGAGAAGATCAGACTCCGAGAGGCCACCAGAAGTCAGAGCCTGAGAGCTATGTTGTGTGTGACCATAAGGAGGAGACATCATCTTTGCTAAAGGAATGTAGATGAAAAGCACTAAAGAGAAAAAGAGCACTAAAGAGAAAAGGAGCCAGAATTTAGGCCTGAAACAGAGATTTCAGTGGTATCAGTGTAATAAGACTTCTCCCTTCCACCTCCCTCACCTTCCCTAGGGGTCAAAATGAGTGTTTAATTAACCAGTAACAGGGGGAGGAGGTAGAGGAAAATAGCTCAAACAGTAGCGGAGAGAAATACTTGAAAAGACTGAAAGAGTGAAGTTTTGATTTAGATTTAATTGAAATTTTTTACCAAATCAAAGATGAACCTATTTATTAACACCTGAGAATAACCAGGAAAAATAATGGGATCTGCCTGAAATTTCACTGAACAAGCTCAATGGAGTCAAACACAGTTGTATGAAAATAAACGTTACACTAGTTTTTAATGTCACCCCTACTGAATCCAGCTTGTGTGATAAGCCAGTTATAAGATCTTAGAGCTACTCAGCACCAGTATAAACCTCTAAGACATGACTGTTTATAGGGGGGTGGTACAGAGGCACCTAGGTGATATGAATTAGAAAGAAGGAAAAGTCTAAGAAGCTGGGAGGCCAGGATGTTGGCTGGATGGTCAACTTAGATATTGTATTCTATATACAGGATAGTAAGAAGTGTGGTAGAAATGAAAACTGAATTTGACTTCAAGAAAGCTGAGGGATGGTCCTGGAGGCTATGGATGACAGCCATAGAAATGTTGGGAGAATCCTATATGAGCAGAGTAAATGGGATTATTGATAAATATTTTGAAGCTATGGTCTGGAAGCTTCAGTGAGTAGTATGCCAACCACATCTTGGCTTGGTTTTGGGTTAGACCGGAGGAAAGGAAGGCCATTAATTGAGAGACCTGAGGAAAAAAAGAAAGTATGTGGACAGTTAATAACGTTTGGAAAGGAATAATGAAAGAAGGGTTGTTGATGAGAAGAAGCAAGGATAAGGGACAAGTTTAAGGGCAGGGATAAAGCCAAGAGGATAGCAAGGGCAGGGTCTAAAGAGGTCTGTGCAGAGGAGCCAATGATTTTATGGATGAAAGGGTTGGGGGAAGGAGCAAGCAGACAGAGGAAGTGGGAACAATGGAGCTGTTGACAGAACTACTTGCTCCTAAATTTTCCATTGTATGTTTGATGTATTGGTGTCATCAACCTGCTCATATAAATAATGACTCTGTTAAGTTGCACCCCCTAAATGCCAAAGCCAAGAAGAACTTTGGGGCTTCTCTGAGTAGTGATTTTTTTTTATTGTGAAATTCTTCAATTTGAAAAAGGGACTTTCCAGTGGAAATAATAGACTGTAAATTGTTTACTTGGCAAAACACCATTAGACTAAGCTAAGGACCTTCATACACAAGCATATGATAACAGAAGTTTACCTGCCAAGTGCTTTCATAATGAGATGGTAGGGAAATTTTTCCTGACTTGCAAAGCAAAGAAAATATTCTGAAAGATACTGTATTTTATAATTAAGGAAAACACGGCCATGAAAAGTGGGAACACAATATTGGTCAATTAATGAATAAACTGGGTGGGGATCAAACAAAAGACTAGTTGCAATAGTTTTAAGTTGTTAGCTTAAAATTGATCTATCCTTAATATTGGAACAAATTATTAAAAAAAAACATTTCTGGGCTGTCTTGTTTAGATTATTGCTTCCATTTACTTTGCAGGGTGTACTTAGTGCTAAAAAGGGACAGAGGGGGAAAAAGGAGCAGAGAGTGATAATTAAAGCACAAAAATACTTAGATGACATTTTATCAAATATGTAGGAAGTTTATAAAAGTTTGCTTCTGCTGCATTTTTATGTTTTATTTTCTTCGACCAAGGTGTACCTATTGAATCTCGATCTTGCATCTAGCACTGCACCAAGTGCTCTACACAATTCAGTGGAGGTAGAGGCATGAAACTTAACTTTATGGAGCTTACATGCTCGAGACTAACTACATGAAGTGCCACAAAGAGAGAACAATACAAGAGGCTTTGAAATAAATTACTTAATTGAATGTGATCATGCATATTGACATAAGTGAAAAATAACAATTTCATAGTTAAAGCAATTGTTAGATTATAATAAGATGAAGAATGTATCTTGCAAGATGCTATTTTGTAACAATTGCCAAAAAATTGCCCTTGACCATATCTGCTAAGGCCACATTCTAACTCAAACAGAAGTAAGCAATCCATCAGAATTGTTTCCTAGAGTTTGTTCCATGGAACAGTAGTATCCTGAGATGTCTTGAGAAAAAGGATTCCATGGTCAAATTTAAGAAATGTGGCATACCATGTCTCTTCCTTGGGTAATTATAGTAACATTTGCATATTAAGGTGCTGAGAAATCCTGCAGCAAAGAACTCATGTTAAAAGTGTACAGTCCTGGGGCGCCTGGGTGGCGCAGTCGGTTAAGCGTCCGACTTCAGCCAGGTCACGATCTCGCGGTCCGTGAGTTCGAGCCCCGCGTCGGGCTCTGGGCTGATGGCTCAGAGCCTGGAGCCTGTTTCCGATTCTGTGTCTCCCTCTCTCTCTGCCCCTCCCCCGTTCATGCTCTGTCTCTGTCCCAAAAATAAATAAACGTTGAAAAAAAAAATTTAAAAAAAAAGTGTACAGTCCTATACATCCCAAACTTATTTGACTATAGAACCCTCTTTATTTATAATCACTGAACCCACTTTGGCAAATGCTGTGTTAAAGGATACACATGAAATACTCAGGATTTGATGACTTGGAAAAGCAAACAAAGTAAACCTAATTTGCACTTGGGCAAGGGGTTTATTTGTCAATATTCTGAATAGAATCCAAGGCTCTAGTGACCTAGCCTCTGCAGAGCCATAAGAAGTGAAAACAGATATGACTCTAGGTGCTTGAGAAATAGTATAGACCTTTACTGTGTGTGTGTGTGTGTGTGTGTGTGTGTGTGTGTGTGTGTGAGGGGTTATATAGCATGCCACGTAGAAGACTTCCCACTGATTTTCTCTAAATATCTACATTTTTCTACATGTCTACATTCACCCAGTCATTAAAATACCTCTCCTGCTCTATTTTTTATACACGTTTCTTCCACTATTTTGCTGCTCAAGCCTGTTTGCTTTTTTCTTCATCTCCACTCTTTTTTTGACCCACCTTGCAGCTGGTAGTGACTGCTAAGACTTGAACCTACCTGGTAGCTATACTATTCCATTGTGAGGCAGTTATTGAACTCAGAATCTCCAGTCCTCTTGTTTCTCTTGCTCTCAGTGGAGGGATATAAGGGGAGCCCCTTGTCAGTCCTGTTCTTCCTTTTACTCTCAAAGCTTTTCTTATGAGGTTTTACAGAACATTTTTAGTGATGAGTTCCCCGTTATCTAAGACAACACTTCTAATTGCATCGAATGTCCCTGAAGGTATTTTAATTTTTAAAGTAGTGCTAACAGTTCTCCGTTATATCTGATTGCAAGCCAATTCCCCAGGAATATCTACAAAATTTTTGCCAGATTCAGATCTATAAAATGGCTTCTATTCTGCATTTAAACTTAGAAAGGATTTCCCCTTTCTACTTCAAACAGATGATAAATTAGCCAGAAAATTTGCCTCCTCACTCAAAGCCACAGAAGTAGAAGTCGATGAAGCTGAAAAATTAGTAAAGCTATAAAAGTGGTTGAGTCCTTGTGTAGGAGATAATGGCACCCCAAGTAATGGAAGAGGACATAGTGCCATTGATGGAGAGAGGCCAGGGAAATGCTCCATAACCCATGCCCTTTTCCCCCTACCAACTGGGTCTTAGAAAGCGATGTAGGCCCAATGATAGGCTGATATCATCACAGTGTTTAAGTCTAATGGACATAAAGAAGGGATAGCAAAAATGCTGCAGACCCTCAACCTCTGGGCATTTCTTCACCCTGACCTTACCTCCTATATCCTGAGAACTGAGAATTCTCCTATATCCTGAGAATGCTTATTTGAGACTTAGCCTATTAAATCTTATTTCACACAAGGTATATAAAAATGAAGTGATTAAAATAGAAAACTCAGCAGTAGAGATGAATTCCAAAGTGCATGCAGTTGAAAAACAAATAAATGATCTAGAGGGTCAAATTAATTAAATCTCCCATAAAACATCATACAGAGACAGAGAGAAAGAACTGGAAAATATGAGAGAAAAAAATGAAAACATTATAGTTGTAATGTAAACATCTGTATTTTTACAAATATTTTTAAATGTTTATTTTTTTTTAATTTTTTTTTCAACGTTTATTTATTTTTGGGACAGAGAGAGACAGAGCATGAACGGGGGAGGGGCAGAGAGAGAGGGAGACACAGAATCGGAAACAGGCTCCAGGCTCTGAGCCATCAGCCCAGAGCCCGACGCGGGGCTCGAACTCACGGACCGCAAGATCGTGACCTGGCTGAAGTCGGACGCTTAACCGACTGCGCCACCCAGGCGCCCCTAAATGTTTATTTATTTTTGAGAGAGAGAGAAAGAGAGAGAGAGAGAGAGAAACAGTGTCAGTGGAGTCAGGCAGAGAAAGAGGGAGACACAGAATCTGAAGCAGGTTCCAGGCTCTGAGCTGTCTGCAAAGAGCCCAATGTGGGGCTCAAACTCACGAACCATGGGATCATGACCTGAGCCAAAGTTAGATGCCCAACTGACTGAACCACCCAGGCACCCCTAAAAATCTGTTTTATTGTACAGCTAAAAATATAATAAAAGTATATATACAAAGAGGAAAAATATTTGAGGAGATAATAAACCAAAAAGGCCCTAGATTTAAAGAAATCAAAAGACCTCAGTTTGGAAAGTGTGATTATAGAAGTCCCTAGATGCATTATATGGTAAAATTTTAAAAATCAAAAAGAAAAAGAAAATTCCCAAACTTCAAGAATAAAGAGCACCTAATAAGAACCAAGAATCAGAATTACAACAAACACATACTGGAGACAAGAAACTATTTTGAAGTGGTAAATGTAAAGAATATCAAAACCACAGTTTTATAACCAGCTAATCTGTCATTTAAGTTGGGAGTAAAATAAAGATATTCTCAGATGTGTATGTCCTTCCAAGTTTTGTCCTCTGTAAAATTTTTAGAGGGTTTACTATTAACTGTAGTAAGAAAAATGTAAAGTGGCAAGGAATTAATCTAAGAAAAATGCACAAGGCCTTTTTCTTTTTTTTTTTTAATTTTCTTTTTTATTTTTTAAAGATTTGCATCCAAATTAGTTAGCATATAGTGAAACAGTGATTTCAGGAGTAGATTCCTTAGTGCCCCTTACCCATTTAGCCCATCCCCCCTCCCACAACCCCTCCAGCAACCCTTAATTTTTTCTTCATATTTATGAGTCTCTTCTGTTTTGTCCACCTTCCTGTTTTTATATTATTTTTGTTTCCCTTCCCTTATGTTCATCTGTTTGTCTCTTAAAGTCTTCATATGAGTGAAGTCGTATGATTTTTGTCTTTCTCTGACTAATTTCACTTAGCATAATACCCTCCAGTTCCACCCACATAGTTGCAAATGGCAAGATTTCATTCTTTTTGATTGCCGAATAATACTCCATTGTATGTATGTGTGTATATATATATATATATATATATATATATATATATATATACCACCTCTTCTTTATCCATTCATCCATCGATGGACATTTGGGCTCTTTCCATACTTTGGCTATTGTCGATAGTGTTGCTATAAACATGGGGGTGCATGTGTCCCTTCAAAACAGCACACCTGTATCCCTTGGATAAACACCTAGTAGTGCAATTGCTGGGTCATAGGGTAGTTCTATTTTTAGCTCTTTCAGGAACCTCCATCCTGTTTTCCAGAGTGGCTGCACCAGCTTGCATTCCCACCAACAATGCAAAAGAGATCTTCTTTCTCCGCATCCTCGCCAACATCTGTTGTTGCCTGAGTTGTTAATGTTAGCCATTCTGACAGGTGTAAGGTGGTATCTCATTGTGCTTTTGATTTGTATTTCCCTGATGATGAGTGATGTTGAGCATTTTTTCAAGTGTCGGTTGGCCATCTGGATGTCTTCCTTGGAGAAGTGTCTGTTCATGTCTTTTGCCCATTTCTTCACTGGATTATTTGTTTTTTGGGTGTTAAATTTCATAAGTTCTTTATAGGTTTTGGATACTAACCCTTTATCTGATATGTCATTTGCAAATATCTTCTCCCATTCTGTTGGTTGCCTTTTAGTTTTGCTAATTGTTTCCTTCTCTGTGCAGAAGTTTTTATTTTGATGAGATCCCAGTAGTTCATTTTTGCTTTTGTTTCCCTTGCCTCCAGAGACGTGTTGAGTAAGAAGTTGCTGTGGGCAAGATCAAAGAGGTTTTTACCTGCTTTCTCCTCGAGGATTTTGATGGCTTCCTGTCTTACATTGAGCTCTTTCATCCATTTTGAGTTTATTTTTGTGTATGGTGTAAGAAAGTGGTCTAGGTTCATTCATCTGCATGTTGCTGTCCAGTTTTCCCAGCACCACATACTGAAGAGACTGTCTTTATTCCATTGGATATTCTTTCCTGCTTTGTCAAAGATTAGTTAGCCATACGTTTGTGGGTCCATTTCTGGGTTCTCTATTCTGTTCCATTGATATGAGTGTCTGTTCTTGTGCCAGTACCATACTGTCTTGATGATGACAGCTTTGCAGTATAGCTTGAAGTCTGGGATTGTGATTCCTCCTGCTTTGGTTTCTTTTTCAAGATTGCTTTGGCTATTCGGGGTCTTTTCTGGTTCCATACAAATTTTAGGATTATTTGTTCCATCTCTGTGAAGAATGCTGGTGTTACTTTGATAGAGATTGCATTGAATATGTAGATTGCTTTGGGTAGTATCGAGATTTTAACAATATTTGTTCTTCCTATCCAGGTGCATGGAATATTTTTCCATTTTTTGTGTCTTCTTCAATTTCTTTCATAAGCTTTCTATAGTTTTCAGTGTATAGATTTTTCACCTCTTTGGTTAGATTTATTCCTAGGTATTTTATGGTTTTTTGTGCAACTGTAAATGGGATCGATTCCTTGATTTCTCTTTCTGTCACTTCATTGCTGGTGTATAGGAATGCAACCGATTTCTGTGCGCTGCTTTTATATCCTGGAACTTTGCTGAATTCATGAATCAGTTCTAGCCATTTTTTGGTGGAATCTTTTGGGTTTTCCATATACAGTATCATGCCATCTGTGAAGAGTGAAAGTTTGACCTCCTCCTGGCCAATTTGGATGCCTTTTATTTCTTTGTGTTGTCTGATTGCAGAGGCTAAGACTTCCAATTCTATGTTGAAGAACAATGGCGAGAGTGGACATCCCTGTCTTGTTCCTGACCTTAGAGGGAAAGCTCTTAGTTTTTCCCCATTGAGGATGATATTAGCGTTGGGTTGTTCATATATGGCTTTTATGATCTTGAGGTATGATCCTTCTATCCCTACTTTCTTGAGGGTTTTTGTCAAGAAAGGATGCTGTATTTTGTCAAATGCTTTCTCTGCATCTATTGAGAGGATCATATGGTTCTTGTCCTTTCTTTTATTGATGTGATGAATCACTTTAATTGTTTTGCAGATATTGAACCAGGCCTGCATCCCAGGTATAAATCCCACTTGGTCGTGGTGAATAATTTTTTTAATGTATTGTTGGATCCAGTTGGCTAATATCTTGTTGAGGATTTTTGCATCCATGTTCATCAGGGAAATTGGTCTATAGTTCTCCTTTTTAGTGGGGTCTCTGGTTTTGGAATTAAGGTAATGCTGGCTTCATAGAAACAGTTTGAAGTTTTCCTTCCATTTCTATTTTTTGGAACAGCTTCAAGAGAATAGGTGGTAACTCTTTCTTAAATGTTTGGTAGGATTCCCCTGGAAAGCCATCTGTCCCTGGACTCTTGTTTTTTGGCAGATTTTTGATTACTAATTTGATTTCCTTACTGGTTATGGGTCTGTTCAAATTTTCTATTTCTTCCTGTTTTAGTTTTGGTAGTGTATACATTTCTAGGATTTTGTCCATTTCTTCCAGATTACCCATTTTATTGGCATATAATTGCTCATAATATTCTCTTATTATTGTTTTTATTTCTGCTGTGTTGGTTGTGATCTCTCCTCTTTCATTCTTGATTTTATTTATTTGGGTCCTTTCCTTTTTCTTCTTGATCAAACTGGCTAGTGGTTTATCAATTTTGTTAATTCTTTCAAAGAACCAGCTTCTGGTTTCATTGATCTGTTCTACTGTTGTTGTTGTTGTTGTTGTTGTTGTTGTTGTTGTTGTTTTTGGTTTTGATAGCATTAATTTCTGCTCTAATCTTTATTATTTCCTGTCTTCTGCTGGTTTTGGGTTTTATTTGCTATTCTTTTTCCAGCTCCTTAAGGCATAAGGTTAAGTTGTGTATCTGAGATCTTTCTTCCTTCTTTAGGAAGGTCTGGATTGCTATATACTTTCCTCTTATGACCACCTTTGCTGTGTCCCAGAAGTTTTGGTTTGTGGTGTTATCATTTTCATTGACTTCCATATACTTTTTAATTTCCTCTTTAACTGCTTGGTTAGCCCATTCATTCTTTAGTAGGATGTTCTTCAGTCTCCAAGTATTTGTTACCTTTCCAAATTTTTTCTTGTGGTTGATTTCGAGTTTCATAGTGTTGTGGTCTGAAAATATGCACGGTATGATATCGATCTTTTTGTACTTACTTAGGGCTGATTTGTGTCCCAGTATATGGTCTATTCTGGAGAACATTCCATGTGAACTGGAGAAGAATGTATATTCTGCTGCTTTAGGATGAAATGTTCTGGATATATCTGTTAAGTCCATCTGGTCCAGTGTGTCATTCAAAGCCATTGTTTCCTTGTTGATTTTTTGATTAGATGATCTGTGCATTGCTGTGAGTGGGTTGTTGAAGTCTCCTACTATTATGGTATTACTATCGATGAGTTTCTTTATGTTTGTGATTAATTGATATATATATTTGGGTGTATCCATATTTGGCACATAAATGTTTAAAACTGTTAGGTCCTCTTGGTCTATAGACCCCTTGATTATGATATAATGCCCTTCTCTTGATACAGTCTTTATTTTAAAGTCTAAATTGTCTGATATAAGTATCGCTACTCCAGCTTTTTTTTGTTGACCATTAACATGATAGATGGTTCTCCATCCCCTTGTTTTCAATCTGAAGGTGTCTTTAGGTCTAAAGTGGGTCTCTTGTGAACAGCATATAGATGGATCTTGTTTTCTTATCCATTCGGTTACCCTCTGTCTTTTTATTGGAGCATTGAGTCCACTGATGTTTAGAGTGAGTACTGAAAGATATGAATTTATTGCCAGTATGATGCTTGTAGAGTTGGAGTTTCTGGTGGTGTTCTCTGGTCCTTTCTAATCTTTTGTTACTTTTGGTATTTATTTATTTTTACATATACTTTTTCATATTTTCTCCCCTCAAAACGTCCCCCTTAAAATTTCTTGCTGCGCTGGTTTAGTGGTCACAAACTCCTTTAATTTTTGTTTGTCTGGGAAACTTTTTATCTCTCCTTCTATTTTGAATGACAGCCTTGCTGGATAAAGAATTCTTGGCTGCATATTTTTCTGATTCAGCACATTGAGTATATCCTGCCACTACTTTCTGGCCTGCCAAGTTTCTGTGGATAGGTCTGCTGCAAACCTGATCTGTCTTCCCTTGTAGGTTAGGGACTTTTTTTTTCCCTTGCTGCTTTCATGATTCTCTCCTTGCCTGAGTATTTCGTGAATTTGACTATGATATGCCTTGTTGATGGTCGGTTTTTGTTGAATCTCATGGGGGTCCTCTGTGAGTTTCAAGGGGGGGGGTTCCTGGATTTTGATGTCTGTGTCTTTCCTCAGGTTAGGAAAGTTTTCCACTATGATTTGCTCACATAATCCTTCCACCCCTATTTCTCTCTCTTCCTCTTCTGGGACCCCTATGATTCTGATGTTGCTCCTTTTTAATGAGTCACTGATTTCTCTAATTCTTAAATCGTGCTCTTTTGCCTTAATCTCCCTCTTTTTTTCTGCTTCGTTATTCTCTATAAGTTTGTCCTCTATATCACTGAATCTCTGCTCTGCCTCGTCCATCCTTGCTGCTGCTACATCCATCCATGATTGCAGCTCAGTTATAGCATTTTTAATTTCATTCTGGCTATTTTTTACTTCTTTTATCTCTGCAGAAAGGGATTCTAGTCTATTTTCGATTCCAGCTAGTATTCTTATTATCATGATTCTAAATTCTGGTTCAGACATCTTGCTTGTATATGTGTTGGTTAAATCCCTGGCTGTCGTTTCTTTGTGCTCTTTCTTTTGGGGTGAATTCCTTTGTTTTGTCAATTTGAAGGGAGAAAATGTATTAATGAGGTAGGAAAATTGAAATTAAAAAAATTAAAATAAAAAATATTAAAATTTAAAATTAAAAATATACACACACACAAATCGAATAGATGATGCTAGATCCTAGGTGTGTTTTGGTCTGGGTTTTGAAAGTGGTTTTACAGATTAGAGAAAAAAAAGGGGGGGAGAAGAAAAAGAAAAAAAGGAAATCATTTGAGAATTTGAAAAAATGAATACACTGGAGTAGACTAAAATGAGATGATGGGGGTAAAATAGAATTTGAAAAAATATACACAAAAGTAAAGAATATAGTAGAAAAAAATTAAAGCAAAATATTTTTAATAAAAATTAAAAATAAATAAGAATTTTTTCATTTTCTGTATTTAAGAAAAAAGAAGAAAAAAAAAGAAAAGAAATTGTTTGAAAATTTGAAAAAGTGAGTACACTGTAGTAGACTAAAATAAAATATGGGAGTAAGATAGAATTTGAAAAAAAATGACATAAAAGCAAAAAATATAGTAATAAAAATTAAATGAAAATATTTTTAAAAGAAATTGAAAGTAAAAATGAAGTTTTTCTCTTTCTGCATTCAAGAAAAAGAAAAGAAATGAAAAAGAAAAAAAGAAAAAAAGGAAATTGTTTGAAAATTTGAAAAGGGGAGTACACTGAAGTAGACTAAAATAAAATGATGGAAGTAAAGTAGAATGTGAAAAATTTTACATAAAAGTAAAAAATATAGTAATAAAAATTAAAAACTTTTATTTTTAATAAAAGTTGAAAATAAGAATGAACCTTTCTCTTTCTGTATTCAAGAAAAAGAAAAGAATTGTAAAAGAGAAAAAGGAAAAAGAAAAAAAAGAAAAAAATTAAACAGATGAACCTGCTAACAGATTGCATTAAGACTGAAATTGCTTCGTTTTCCCCTAGAGGTCAGTCTATGTAGCTCTTTATAGTCTATAAATTAAGCTGGTGGTGAGGCTTGTAGTCTTGAGGAGCGAAGTTGGCCTAGTTGGGCGGGGCTCAGTGTAACAGCTCCACTCTCCACTAGATGGCACTGCCAGCCTATTGGGGTGCACTGTTGCAGTGCTCATAGGTGCATATGCGCATGCATGGGAGCGGTGAAAATGGTTCCACCCAGCTACCCAGTCTGTTCTCCCGGATCAGCAATCCCGCACCGGTCTTCTGTCTTCAGCTTTCATCCACTCCTGCTTTTTCACTCTGTGACCAGGCCCCAGGCAGTACCTCTCTCCTGAGTTTTGTCTCAGGTGCAGCTGTTTTCCCCAGGCCCTTACTTCTGAAGGACTGCAGCTTTGATCCGTTCCACCCCTCTCCGGGAGGGTCTCACCGAGCAATGGCCGAATGAGCAATGGCCGAATGAGCAATGGCCGAATGTCGGCTGCACCCAGGAATGCCTGCTGGACCCTGCTGTTGCCGGTGCCCCGAGACTGCAGCCAGGTGCCAGCCTGTCTCCCAAAAAGTTCACGAGACAGTGTAGCAGCAGCATTTCAGGGATTATGGAAAATCACAACACACATCTGGCACCAGGCTTCACCCTCAACGACCTTGCCCCAGCACCAGTGAATGTGGCCACCTTCAAGGGTCTGCTGGGACCAGGTGGCTTCAACAATCTCTACCAAGTGTCCTTCCAGCAGTGGAACCGCTTTTCCCCTAGTGGCCCGAGAACCTCCCGGACCCCACTCTGTTCATGGGGATTTGCCCTTCCCACCAGAGCACCACCAGGTATTGAGCTGTGGAGTTGCAGCCTTTGCGCTCTCCTTGTTTACAGTTTTAATGGAATTTAAACACTCTCCTTTCTCCTTTCTCCCTTTTTAGTTTAGTCCCTGTGGCTGTTTCCAATTTTCCACTTTCTCTCCAGCTGCTTTGGGGGAGGGGTGCTTTTCCCATATGCTCCCCGCTTCCCCAGTCTCCATCCTTTCTCCCCCCGCAAAAGGGGTTCCCTATCTTTCGTGGCTTCTTGCTCCCCAAGTTCAGCTCTCTGTGCCATGTACCTGCTGAATTCTGTGGTTCAGGTTGTGCAGATTGTTGTGTTAATCCTCCAATCAGTTTTTTAGGTGTGTAGGATGGTTTAGTGTTGGTTTGGATGTATTTCATGGATGTGAGACACAAAAAAAGCTTCCATGCTGTTCCACCATCTTGGCTCCTCTGCACAAGGCTTTTTAAGAGAACAATTTAAAGTTATGCTATGTAACATACAGAAATATTGGCATATGTGAAGAGATATTCCCTATTCTTAGATAAAACAAAGTAGTATTATAAATATTTTAATTCTCTCTAAGGTAATTGATAAATCCAGTCTAATTTCAACTAAAATTCTAACAAGTTGATTTGAGAAAATTAACAAATTTATCCTAAATTTAGAAAAATAAAGATCCATGGAAGTTGCTAAGCCAACTCTGGAAAGTATGACAGATAATAATAGGAATACTAAAAGTTATACTTGAAAAATAGTGAAAGATAAAGAGTCCAGTGGAACAAAATAAAGAGAAAAGAATATAATAGAATGGAGTCAAGAAATGTTACACACGAGTATTTGTTATATGATAAAAGTAACTTCACAATCAATGGGGAAATTATAGACTGTTTCCAAATAAATTTGTGTAAAGTAACTTACTATATAGAGAAAAGGTTGGGTACCTGCCATACAAAATATAAAGGCAAACCCCAGATGTATTAAAAACATAAATGTGGGGTGCCTGTGTGGCTCAGTTGGCTAAGTATCCAACTTAAACTCATGTCATGATCTCACAGCTTGTGAGTTCGAGCACTGTGTTGGGCTCTGTGCTGACAGCTCAGAGCCTGGAGGCTTCTTCAGATTCTGTGTCTCCATCTCTCTCTGCCCTTCCCCTGCTCAACCTCTGTCTCTGTCTCTCAAAAATAAATAAACATAAAAAAAAAACATAATTGTGAAAAAAAACATAGAGCTGATAGTTGAAAGCATAGGATAAAATTTTTGTAATTTTTGGAATAGGAGAGGTCTTTCAAAAGAGTCTAAAGGCACAGGTGTAGGGCAATATGTTGATGGAATTGACTTCATCAACTGTTCCATGCAGGACACCACAGACAACGTTCATAGACAGCAAGTTGGGTTGACATTGTCTGTGGCAGTCATGTACCAAGGGTATGAAACAGGATGGGTAAGGGTGGAGATTAAATCTGAAGGCACAGAGAATATCCAGAACACTCTTTCTTTTTCTCACTTCCTTTTGTTCTCATATATGTGTACATATATGTGTTGATTGAGTTTATTGTACAAATTTTAATAACTTGATATTTTTACAATTTTGCATATATTTTATAATTTTTATTGTAGCTGAAGAGTGTGCCAGTAAAACAGCTATTTAGTCAGCAGCTGTAATGAGATCTCTCGCAATGCTATTCCTTTAGAGTCACGAACCTTAGCTTTGTAGGTTCAATAATGATCTTACCACTGTAACTCAAGAACAGTTGATCTCTTTAGAACAGGTTCTTTCCAAGTAAGAGACTGACCTCATAACCAGAATGTCTCTTAATTTTTTAACAGTTATGAAGGGGACCACATACTTTTTAGGCAGAGAGAGAAAGGCTAGGACCCGAGGTCTCTGGGTGGGGAAAAATATTTTGGAACACTTCTGGGAGCATTTGGCCACAGCAAATCCCCTAGGGTGTAAGGTTCCTCTTAAGAATGTAACAGACACCACCTACTCCCCCTCAGGTTCCCCTTAGGAATTTGACAATCAAAATACGTCAAAAACTAAAAAAAGTAAACCATGAAACTCATTTTATATGAGGGTGAATATGACCATCGTCTGACTACTCACACAATGGAGTGGAGCCAATCATTAATAGGCAACCCAGCACCTAGAGTTATCCAGCCAGTAAGGGTAGAACCTGAGAAGGAACAAGGGGGAACAAAAGGGGGGCCGATCAGAACCTTATGAAACAAGGACCCTTTCCTATAGTTGTGGGCATTCACCTTTGAATGCCCCCTCTCTGCCAAGAAAGCTTTCATACTATTCTTACTTTCGAATCTTATACTCTAATAAACTTTTCCTGCTGCTTATTTTATTCTGTGTCCACCTCTTCATTCTTTCAAACGGTGAGACAATGAACCCCTGGTATTGAAGTAAAAAATCCTGCAATAGTATCATTGATAATTAACTTCCTCATACCAATGGGTTAGTTTACAGTGATTGACATAATCATGTTTACTCTTCTGAGCAGCATCTTTTAAGCATCAAGACACCTGGGATATCAAAATAGGTAGTAGTAGAGAGAGGTTCTGTGCAAGCCTGATAAACCCCTCTTAAGTGATCTATGGCCTTCTTTCCCTGCAGATTCAGTCTCTCTCCTGTGGACAGTGCTGGAGGGATAAACTCTAGGAAACACTTGACTCTCATTTATCCATTTCCAGCTTAACCGCTTTTCTTCTGTTAAATTGTCCATTGTTTTGGAAACATGAATATCCTAAGCTGTGCAGTGTGGGAAGAAAATGGGAGCCATCACAGTGACAATGTTTCCTCGGCTTAGCTATCCCCACTTACTGTGAGATCTCCTGCCCTCTTCTGCAGAGTCTCTTTGACTTATTGCAAATCTCATGCCCTCTCTTCTGAGAGTTCCCAGGATACCACTTACATATGGTTATGAATGCATTTTTACAACTTCTGGTGACCTCTGAGGTCACTACTGCTCCTAAAACTGAGGGCTGCCATCCACAGAACTGATGTCTGCACTAAGAGTGCTATCCCTTACTCAAACGTTATCTTCCATTGCTACTGAATTAGTTGGCACCTCTAAGCCACAGGTACACTTGGGATCATGCTGAGCCTATCATATAAAGCTCTGTTGCTTCCATCGGGGAGTTGGCTTGGTGGTGTCATTGCTATGCCTTTAACGTTGGCTATCTATTATAATGCCCTGGCTCCAAGTTGTACTGGGTCTGTTCTGCTATTCATTGAATCCAGGTGAATCTCTGACTTCTACATCTGTGTTATACTCCTATGCTGTTCCTAAAACAGCATGGCTTTATGATTCTAACAATATAAATAGATACTTATGTGCCCAATAGCTCGCAAGTGTGGACATTACTCCAAGGGGTTTGGATCAGAGAACAAATTCAAGTGCTCAGATGAGTTCCCCTTCAGCCTGATAATATTTTTATTGGATAAAATTTGTGCCTTTATTCTCTCCTTCCTTAAAGTGGGGTCTTTCCTAGAAGCTCCTTCTTTAGTAGATAGTCAACATATATCTGAAGAAGTCTGAATATGGGTTTAGGCTCAGCAGGCATCACACCATTCTCTGGCTCCACCCCACCCAATAAATACACAAATTCTTATATGTTAACAGTTTTCTGGAAAGCATTTTAAGGAGACTTCTGAATTACAATTTCATTCATTCTGTCAATTTTACTGGAAAACCTTGCCTTTTATTCCCATTATCTTTCTAATCTTATTTTTGTTTTCTGCTTTTTTTTCCAATTAATATTATGTCATAAATAATTCTTATGTTATTACATAGTTTTTGTTACTTTTTTCCCCAATGGCTGTATAATACTCATCAAATAGTTGTAGCATAATCTACTTACCATTCTTCTATTATTAGAAATTTGTATTGCTCTGTTGGGTTGTGTGTTAGAATAAGCTAGGTTATGCCATGGGCAACAAACAGCTGCAAAACATAAGTTGTTTAAGAGACAAAGATTTATTTCTTGCTAATGCAAAGTCATCTGTAGATCTAGATGGCGCTTCAGGGCACCTGTCTTCTGTGCAATGGCTCAACTATCTAGGCTGCTTTGATGTGGTTTTCTTTGAGTAAGAAGCTTTCTCTCTAATCACAGAGTAGGAGAAGAGGGCTATAAAGTTTGTGTGGGCTTTCACTGCCATATCCCAGAAGTTATACATATGTACTTCCTTCACAGCCCATTGGTCAAAACTAGTTACTTATCCCTCTCTGACTGCAAGGGTACTAAGCACACCGGGAGCCAGTAGAACAAGCCAAGCATGGAGTGAACCAACGGACTAGGGGGCTGAGCATGGAGGGTGTCTAATAGACTATTGGGTAAGCATTACTGTCTCTGCCACAGGTTGTTTATAAGACTTTTTTTTTTTTTTAATTTTAAGTAATCTGTATGCCCAACATGAGGCTAAAACTCATGACCCAGAGATCAAGAGTCACATGTTCTACTGACTGAGCCAGCCAGGCAAGACCCCCCTTTTTAAGACTTTTATGATTTGCATTTATTTTTTTCCAACTTTATTGTGGTATAATTGACATATAACATTGTATAAGTTTAAGATGTACAGTGTGTTGATTTGATCCATCTATGTATTTCAAAATGATTACCACCATAGTTTTAGCTAACATCTCCATCCTGTCACATAATTACTATTTCTTTTTGTGGTGAGAACATTTAAGATCTACTCTCTTGACAACTTTCAAGTATATAATATGATATTATTGGCTATAATCACCATGCCATATATTAGGTCAGGTGCCACCCAGGTGCCCCAAGATTACTTTTTATGTTTAATACAAAAAATATAGAATTTATTTGCAGTAGCTTTTATTATTACTATTTTTTAATGAAAGTGCATGGGAGAAATATATCTTCAGTTTCTAAAAAGTTAGTTAATGAAATCCATATAAAAGAAATGAATCTTGACTTCTACCTGACATCTGACACAAAATTCAATTTGAGGTGAAAAAGGCCGAAACAGGAAAGCACATTATCAATATTTAGGAGAAAACACAAGAGAATACCTTTGTGACTTGGGAACAGGCAAAGATTTCTTAGAACAAAAAAGCAATAACTATAAAAAGAAAAGCTGATTCAAATTATATGTTATCAAAAATTTAAAACTCAACTTAGTCTCATCAAGAGTCATCACTATAAAAGGAAGAGTAAACAAGCCACAGAGTTAGAAAAGATATTTGCAAAACAAATATCCCACAATGGAATGGTTTCTAGGATATGGAAGGCACTCTTGTAATCCAACAATAAAAGGCAATAAAAACGTGAACAAAGATTTGAATTGACACTTCACAAAGGAAAATAATGAATATCCATTAACCACATAAAAGCTGTACAATATTATTAGTCATCAGAGAAATAAAAATTAAAACTATAATACTGTACTACTACCCATACACTAGAATGGCTAAAATTGACAACACTGACAATACCAGGATTTGGCAAGAATATGGAGCAACCAGCACTCTTGTACATTTTTTAGAATGGATGTGAAAAGACACAAACATTTTTATTTCTACCCAAGAAAAAGAAAAACAGGCATTCACAATTAGACTTGTACAATAATGTTTTAGCAGTCTTGTTAATACTAGCCCCAAATTGGCTATTTGGAAACAAACCATTAACTAGTGAATGGTATATGCATAAAATGAAATACTACTTAGCAATAAAAAGGAACAAATACAGATACAGGCAACAAAGTAGGTGAATGCTAAAAACATTATAAGGAGTGAAAGAAGCTTTCTTTGTGAAGTGTCTGTTAAAGTTGTTTGCCCATTTTTAAGTTGGGTTACGTGTTTTCATATTATTGAGTTGCAAATTTCTTTATATATTTTAGATAGAAGTTCTTTGTATTGTGAATATTTTGCATACCAGCAGTTGGCATATCTTGGTGAGTACGTTACATACACTTGAAAGGAATGTGTATTGTACAGTCAGTGGATATATTATTCTGTAAATGTCAACTAAATCAAATTGACAGTGTTTTTCAGATGTTCTGTTTTCTGACTGAATTTTATCAAAATAGATAAAATTCAGTAAGAATATAAATACAATTTGTATTCAGTAAGAATAAAATAAAATTGTTCCGAGAGAGGGGCATTCATATAGCCAACAATGACTGCAAATTTTTCTTTTTCCCTTTGGATTTCTCAGTTTTGTTTCACATTTTCTGAATCTCTCTTATTAGGTGCATAAACATTCAGGGTTGTTATGTCTTAATAAACTGCTCCTTTTATCATTATGAGATATTTCTTTTTATCACCAGTATTACCCTTATTCTTGAATTGTATTCTATCTAATATTGATATAGTCCAATCAGCTTCCTTTTGCTTGCTGTTTGCTGTTATATATTTTTCCATCCTTTTAATTTTAATCTATTAGTACCTTTACGTTTTAGGTGCATATTTTCTAGACAGTGCTATGGACTAAATTGTGTTCCCCAAATTCATATGTTGACTGTTTTGGAAATAGAGCTTTCAAAAGATGTACTTACTGTTAAGTGAGGTCACAAGGGTGGGGTCCTACTCAATAGGACAAATGTCCTTACAAGAAGAGGAAGAGATAATAGGGATGTTTGAGCACAGAGAAAGGTCATGTGAGGTCACAGACGAAGGTGGTTATCTGCAAAAGAAGGAGAGAGGAGTCATGTCTAAGAACTGTGGGATAATAAATTTCTATTGTTTAAGCCTCCTCCGTCTGTGGCATTTTGTTTATGCAGCCCTAGCCGACCAACGTAGAGAGCATATAGTTTGCTCTTGTTTTTTTTTTTTTTTATATGAAATTTATTGTCAAATTGGTTTCCATACAACACCCAGTGCTCATCCCAAAAGGTGCCCTCCTCAATACCCATCACCCACCCTCTCCTCCCTCCCACCCCCCATCAACCCTCAGTTTGCTCTCAGTTCTCAACAGTCTCTTATGCTTTGGCTCTCTCCCACTCTAACCTCTTTTTTTTTTTTTT